>NC_134833.1:9996130-10296130 GCF_004210375.1 Tachypleus tridentatus
TATAGTTTTAGTAAATTAAGTGTTTCGTTATTAATAGCTATAGTTTTAGTAAATTAAGTGTTTCGTTATTAATAGCTATAGTTTTAGTAAATTAAGTGTTTCGTTATTAATAGCTATAGTTTTAGTAAATTAAGTGTTTCGTTATTAATAGCTATAGTTTTAGTAAATTAAGTGTTTCGTTATTAATAGCTATAGTTTTAGTAAATTAAGTGTTTCGTTATTAATAGCTATAGTTTTAGTAAATTAAGTGTTTCGTTATTAATAGCTATAGTTTTAGTAAATTAAGTGTTTCGTTATTAATAGCTATAGTTTTAGTAAATTAAGTGTTTCGTTATTAATAGCTATAGTTTTAGTAAATTAAGTGTTTCGTTATTAATAGCTATAGTTTTAGTAAATTAAGTGTTTCGTTATTAATAGCTATAGTTTTAGTAAATTAAGTGTTTCGTTATTAATAGCTATAGTTTTAGTAAATTAAGTGTTTCGTTATTAATAGCTATAGTTTTAGTAAATTAAGTGTTTCGTTATTAATAGCTATAGTTTTAGTAAATTAAGTGTTTCGTTATTAATAGCTATAGTTTTAGTAAATTAAGTGTTTCGTTATTAATAGCTATAGTTTTAGTAAATTAAGTGTTTCGTTATTAATAGCTATAGTTTTAGTAAATTAAGTGTTTCGTTATTAATAGCTATAGTTTTAGTAAATTAAGTGTTTCGTTATTAATAGCTATAGTTTTAGTAAATTAAGTGTTTCGTTATTAATAGCTATAGTTTTAGTAAATTAAGTGTTTCGTTATTAATAGCTATAGTTTTAGAAAATTAAGTGTTTCGTTATTAATAGCTATAGTTTTAGTAAATTAAGTGTTTCGTTATTAATAGCTATAGTTCTAGTAAATTAAGTGTTTCGTTATTAATAGCTATAGTTTTAGTAAATTAAGTGTTTCGTTATTAATAGCTATAGTTTTAGTAAATTAAGTGTTTCGTTATTAATAGCTATAGTTTTAGTAAATTAAGTGTTTCGTTATTAATAGCTATAGTTTTAGTAAATTAAGTGTTTCGTTATTAATAGCTATAGTTTTAGTAAATTAAGTGTTTCGTTATTAATAGCTATAGTTTTAGTAAATTAAGTGTTTCGTTATTAATAGCTATAGTTTTAGTAAATTAAGTGTTTCGTTATTAATAGCTATAGTTTTAGTAAATTAAGTGTTTCGTTATTAATAGCTATAGTTTTAGTAAATTAAGTGTTTCGTTATTAATAGCTATAGTTTTAGTAAATTAAGTGTTTCGTTATTAATAGCTAAGTAGCTTAAGTAGTTATTAATAGCTAGTAAATTAAGTGTTTCGTTATTAATAGCTATAGTTTTAGTAAATTAAGTGTTTCGTTATTAATAGCTATAGTTTTAGTAAATTAAGTGTTTCGTTATTAATAGCTATAAATTAAGTTTTAGTAAATTAAGTGTTTCGTTATTAATAGCTATAGTTCTAGTAAATTAAGTGTTTCGTTATTAATAGCTATAGTTTTAGTAAATTAAGTGTTTCGTTATTAATAGCTATAGTTTTAGTAAATTAAGTGTTTCGTTATTAATAGCTATAGTTTTAGTAAATTAAGTGTTTCGTTATTAATAGCTTTAGTTCTAGTAAATTAAGTGTTTCGTTATTAATAGCTATAGTTTTAGTAAATTAAGTGTTTTGTTATTAATAGGTATAGTACTAGTAAATTGAGTGTTTCGTTATTAATAGCTATAGTTTTAGTAAATTAAGTGTTTCGTTATTAATAGCTATAGTTTTAGTAAATTAAGTGTTTCGTTATTAATAGCTATAGTTTTAGTAAAATAAGGGTTTCGTTATTAATAGCTATAGTTTTAGTAAATTAAGTGTTTCGTTATTAATAACTGTAGTTCTTGAAAATTAAGTGTTTCGTTATTAATAGCTATAGTTTTAGTAAATTAAGTGTTTCGTTATTAATAGCTATAGTTTTAGTAAATTAAGTGTTTCGTTATTAATAGCTATAGTTTTAGTAAATTAAGTATTTCGTTATTAATAGCTATTGTTTTAGTAAATTAAGTGTTTCGTTATTAATAACTGTAGTTATAGAAAATTAAGTGTTTCGTTATTAATAGCTATAGTTCTAGTAAATTAAGTGTTTCGTTATTAATAGCTATAGTTTTAGTAAATTAAGGGTTTCGTTATTAATAACTGTAGTTCTAGAAAATTAAGTGTTTCGTTATTAATAGCTATTTTTTTAGTAAATTAAGCTGGCCTGGCATGTCCTAGCGCTTAATGCGCGCGACTCGTAATCCGAGGGTCGCGAGTTTGCGCCCACGTCGCGCCAAACATGCTCGCCCTCCCACCCGTGAGGGCGTTATAATGTGACGGTCAATCCCACTATCCGTTGGTAAAGAGTAGCCCAAGAGTTGGCGGTGGGTGGTGATGACTATCTGCCTTCCCTCTAGTCTTAGACTGCTAAATTAGGGACTATTAGCACAGATAGCCCTCGACAACCTTTGTGCGAAATTCCAAAAAAAAACAAACAAGTAAATTAAGTGTTTTGTTATTAATAGGTATTGTACTAGTAAATTGAGTGTTTCGTTATTATTAGCTATAGTTTTAGTAAAATTAAGGGTTTCGTTTTTAATAGCTATAGTTTTAGTAAATTAAGGGTTTCGTTATTAATAACTGTAGTTCTTGAAAATTAAGTGTTTCGTTATTAATAGCTATAGTTTTAGTAAATTAAGTATTTCGTTATTAATAGCTATTGTTTTAGTAAATTAAGTGTTTTGTTATTAATAGGTATAGTACTAGTAAATTGAGTGTTTCGTTATTATTAGCTATAGTTTTAGTAAATTAAGGGTTTCGTTATTAATAACTGTAGTTCTAGAAAATTAAGTGTTTCGTTATTAATAGCTATAGTTTTAGTAAATTAAATGTTTCGTTATTAATAGCTATTGTTTTAATAAATTAAGGGTTTCGTTTTTAATAGCTTTTGTTCTAGTAAATTAAGTGTTTCGTTATTAATAACTGTAGTTATAGAAAATTAAGTGTTTCGTTATTAATAGCTATAGTTTTAGTAAATTAAGTGTTTTGTTATTAATAGGTATAGTACTAGTAAATTGAGTGTTTCGTTATTAATAGCTAGAGTTTTAGTAAATTAAGTATTTCGTTATTAATAGCTATAGTTCTAGTAAATTAAGTGTTTCGTTATTAATAGCTATAGTTTTAGTAAATTAAGTGTTTGTTAAATAGGTAAGTGTGTTTCGTTATTAATAGCTATAGTTTTAGTAAATTAAGGGTTTCGTTATTAATAGCTATAGTTTTAGTAAATTAAGTGTTTTGTTATTAATAGGTATAGTACTAGTAAATTGAGTGTTTCGTTATTAATAGCTATAGTTTTAGTAAATTAAGTGTTTCGTTATTAATAACTGTAGTTATAGAAAATTAAGTGTTTCGTTATTAATAGCTATAGTTCTAGTAAATTAAGTATTTCGTTATTAATAGTTATTGTTTTATTAACTTTAGGGTTTCGTTTTTTATAGCTGTAGTTCTAGTAAATTAAGTGTTTCGTTATTAATAGCTATAGTTTTAGTAAATTAAGTGTTTCGTTATTAATAGCTATAGTTTTAGTAAATTAAGTGTTTCGTTATTAATAGCTATAGTTTTAGTAAATTAAGGGTTTCGTTATTAATAACTGTAGTTCTAGAAAATTAAGTGTTTCGTTATTAACAGCTATAGTTTTAGTAAATTAAGTATTTCGTTATTAATAGCTATAGTTTTAGTAAATTAAGTGTTTCGTTATTAATAGCTATGTTTTAGTAAATTAAGTGTTTCGTTATTAATAGCTATAGTTTTAGTAAATTAAGGGTTTCGTTATTAATAACTTTAGTTCTAGAAAATTAAGTGTTTCGTTATTAATAGCTATAGTTTTAGTAAATTAAGTGTTTCGTTATTAATAGCTATTGTTCTAGTAAATTAAGTGTTTCGTTATTAATAGCTATAGCTTTAGTAAATTAAGTGTTTCGTTATTAATAGCTATAGTTTTAGTAAATTAAGTGTTTCGTTATTAATAGCTATAGTTCTAGTAAATTAAGTGTTTCGTTATTAATAGCTATAGTTCTAGTAAATTAAGGTGTTTCGTTATTAATAGCTATAGTTTTAGTAAATTAAGTGTTTTGTTATTAATAGCTATAGTTTTAGTAAATTAAGTGTTTCGTTATTAATAGCTATTGTTTTAGTAAATTAAGTGTTTCGTTATTAATAGCTATAGTTTTAGTAAATTAAGTGTTTTGTTATTAATAGGTATAGTACTAGTAAATTGAGTGTTTCGTTATTAATAGCTATAGTTTAAGTAAATTAAGTGTTTTCTTATTAATAGGTATAGTACTAGTAAATTGAGTGTTTCGTTTTTAATAGCTATAGTTTTAGTAAATTAAGGGTTTCGTTATTAATAACTGTAGTTCTTGAAAATTAAGTGTTTCGTTATTAATAGCTATAGTTTTAGTAAATTAAGTGTTTCGTTATTAAAGCTATAGTTTTAGTAAATTAAGTGTTTCGTTATTAATAGCTATAGTTTTAGTAAATTAAGTGTTTCGTTATTAATAGCTATTGTTTTAGTAAATTAAGTGTTTCGTTATTAATAACTGTAGTTATAGAAAATTAAGTGTTTCGTTATTGATAGCTATAGTTCTACTAAATTAAGTGTTTCGTTATTAATAGCTATAGTTTTAGTAAATTAAGGGTTTCGTTATTAATAACTGTAGTTCTAGAAAATTAAGTGTTTCGTTATTAATAGCTATCGTTTTAGTAAATTAAGCTGGCCTGGCATGTCCTAGCGCTTAATGCGCGCGACTCGTGATCCGAGGGTCGCGAGTTTGCGCCCACGTCGCGCCAAACATGCTCGCCCTCCCACCCGTGAGGGCGTTATAATGTGACGGTCAATCCCACTATCCGTTGGTAAAAGAGTAGCCCAAGAGTTGGCGGTGGGTGGTGATGACTATCTGCCTTCCCTCTAGTCTTAGACTGCTAAATTAGGGACTATTAGCACAGATAGCACTCGACAACCTTTGTGCGAAATTCCAAAAAACAAACAAGTAAATTAAGTGTTTTGTTATTAATAGGTATTGTACTAGTAAATTGAGTGTTTCGTTATTATTAGCTATAGTTTTAGTAAAATAAGGGTTTCGTTTTTAATAGCTATAGTTTTAGTAAATTAAGGGTTTCGTTATTAATAACTGTAGTTCTTGAAAATTAAGTGTTTCGTTATTAATAGCTATAGTTTTAGTAAATTAAGTATTTCGTTATTAATAGCTATCGTTTTAGTAAATTAAGTGTTTTGTTATTAATAGGTATAGTACTAGTAAATTGAGTGTTTCGTTATTATTACCTATAGTTTTAGTAAATTAAGGGTTTCGTTATTAATAACTGTAGTTCTAGAAAATTAAGTGTTTCGTTATTAATAGCTATAGTTTTAGTAAATTAAATGTTTCGTTATTAATAGCTATTGTTTTAATAAATTGAGGGTTTCGATTTTAATAGCTTTTGTTCTAATAAATTAAGTGTTTCGTTATTAATAGCTACAGTTTTTGTAAATTAAGTGTTTTGTTATTAATAGCTATAGTTTTTTGTAAATTAAGTGTTTCGTTATTAATAGGTATAGTACTAGTAAATTAAGTGTTTCGTTATTATTAGCTATAGTTTTAGTAAATTAAGTGTTTCGTTATTAATAGCTATTTAGTTCTAGTAAATTAAGTGTTTCGTTATTAATAGGTATAAATTAAGTATTAATAGGTATAGTACTAGTAAATTAAGTGTTTCGTTATTAATAGCTATAGTTTTAATAAATTAAGGTTTCGTTATTAATAGCTATTGTTCTAGTAAATTAAGTGTTTTGTTATTAATAGGTATAGTACTAGTAAATTAAGTGTTTCGTTATTAATAGCTATAGTTTTAGTAAATTAAGGGTTTCGTTATTAATAACTTTAGTTATAGAAAATTAAGTGTTTCGTTATTAATAGCTATAGTTCTAGTAAATTAAGTGTTTCGTTATTAATAGCTATAGTTTTAGTAAATTAAGGGTTTCGTTATTAATAGCTGTAGTTCTAGTAAATTAAGTGTTTCGTTATTAATAGCTATAGTTCTAGTAAATTAAGTGTTTCGTTATTAATAGCTATAGTTTTTTAGTAAATTAAGTTTTCGTTATTAATAGCTATTGTAGTTTTAGTAAATTAAGTGTTTCGTTATTAATAGCTATAGTTTTAGTAAATTAAGTGTTTCGTTATTAATAGCTATAGTTTTAGTAAATTAAGTGTTTCGTTATTAATAGCTATAGTTTTAGTAAATTAAGTGTTTCGTTATTAATAGCTATAGTTTTAGTAAATTAAGTGTTTCGTTATTAATAGCTATAGTTCTAGTAAATTAAGTGTTTCGTTATTAATAGCTATAGTTTTAGTAAATTAAGTGTTTCGTTATTAATAGCTATAGTTCTAGTAAATTAAGTGTTTCGTTATTAATAGCTATAGTTTAGTAAATTAAGTGTTTCGTTATTAATAGCTATAGTTTTAGTAAATTAAGTTCTAGTAAATTAAGTTTCGTTATTAATAGCTATAGTTTTTTCGTTATTAATAGCTAATTAAGGTAAATTAAGTGTTTCGTTATTAATAGCTATGTGTTCTAGCGTTATTAGTTTATAGTAAATTAAGTGTTTCGTTATTAATAGCTATAGTTTTAGTAAATTAAGTGTTTCGTTATTAATAGCTATAGTTTTAGTAAATTAAGTGTTTCGTTATTAATAGCTATAGTTTTAGTAAATTAAGTGTTTCGTTATTAATAGCTATAGTTCTAGTAAATTAAGTGTTTCGTTATTAATAGCTATAGTTTTAGTAAATTAAGTGTTTCGTTATTAATAGCTATAGTTTTAGTAAATTAAGTGTTTCGTTATTAATAGCTATAGTTTTAGTAAATTAAGTGTTTCGTTATTAATAGCTATAGTTTTAGTAAATTAAGTGTTTCGTTATTAATAGCTATAGTTCTAGTAAATTAAGTGTTTCGTTATTAATAGCTATAGTTTTAGTAAATTAAGTGTTTCGTTATTAATAGCTATAGTTTTAGTAAATTAAGTGTTTCGTTATTAATAGCTATAGTTTTAGTAAATTAAGTGTTTCGTTCTTAATAGCTTTCGTTCTAGTAAATTAAGTGTTTCGTTATTAATAACTATAGATTTAGTACATTAAGTGTTTTGTTATTAATAGGTATAGTACTACTAAATTAAATGTTTCGTTATTAATAGCTATAGTTTAAGTAAATTAAGTGTTTTGTTATTAATAGGTATAGTACTAGTAAATTGAGTGTTTCGTTATTATTAGCTATAGTTTTAGTAAAATAAGGGTTTCGTTTTTAATAGCTATAGTTTTAGTAAATTAAGGGTTTCGTTATTAATAACTGTAGTTCTTGAAAATTAAGTGTTTCGTTATTAATAGCTATAGTTTTAGTAAATTAAGTATTTCGTTATTAAAGCTTCTGTTTTAGTAAATTAAGTGTTTCGTTATTAATAGCTATAGTTTTAGTAAATTAAGTGTTTTGTTATTAATAGCTATTGTTTTAGTAAATTAAGTGTTTCGTTATTAATAACTGTAGTTATAGAAAATTAAGTGTTTCGTTATTGATAGCTATAGTTCTACTAAATTAAGTGTTTCGTTATTAATAGCTATAGTTTTAGTAAATTAAGGGTTTCGTTATTAACAACTGTAGTTCTTGAAAATTAAGTATTTCGTTATTAATAGCTATCGTTTTAGTAAATTAAGCTGGCCTGGCATGTCCTAGCGCTTAATGCGCGCGACTCGTGATCCGAGGGTCGCGAGTTTGCGCCCACGTCGCGCCAAACATGCTCGCCCTCCCACCCGTGAGGGCGTTATAATGTGACGGTCAATCCCACTATCCGTTGGTAAAAGAGTAGCCCAAGAGTTGGCGGTGGGTGGTGATGACTATCTGCCTTCCCTCTAGTCTTAGACTGCTAAATTAGGGACTATTAGCACAGATAGCACTCGACAACCTTTGTGCGTAATTCCAAAAAACAAACAAGTAAATTAAGTGTTTTGTTATTAATAGGTATTGTACTAGTCAATTGAGTGTTTCGTTATTATTAGCTATAGTTTTAGTAAAATAAGGGTTTCGTTTTTAATAGCTATAGTTTTAGTAAATTAAGGGTTTCGTTATTAATAACTGTAGTTCTTGAAAATTAAGTGTTTCGTTATTAATAGCTATAGTTTTAGTAAATTAAGTATTTCGTTATTAATAGCTATCGTTTTAGTAAATTAAGTGTTTTGTTATTAATAGGTATAGTACTAGTAAATTGAGTGTTTCGTTATTATTACCTATAGTTTTAGTAAATTAAGGGTTTCGTTATTAATAACTGTAGTTCTAGAAAATTAACTGTTTCGTTATTGATAGCTATAGTTTTAGTAAATTAAATGTTTCGTTATTAATAGCTATTGTTTTAATAAATTGAGGGTTTCGATTTTAATAGCTTTTGTTCTAGTAAATTAAGTGTTTCGTTATTAATAACTGTAGTTATAGAAAATTAAGTGTTTCGTTATTAATAGCTATAGTTTTTTGTAAATTAAGTGTTTTGTTATTAATAGGTATAGTACTAGTAAATTGAGTGTTTCGTTATTATTAGCTATAGTTTTAGTAAATTAAGTGTTTCGTTATTAATAGGTATAGTACTACTTAATTAAGTGTTTCGTTATTAGTAGTTATTGTTTTAATAAATTGAGGGATTCGATTTTAATAGCTGTTGTTCTAGTAAATTAAGTGTTTTGTTATTAATAGGTATAGTACTAGTAAATTAAGTGTTTCGTTATTAATAGCTATAGTTTTAGTAAATTAAGGGTTTCGTTATTAATAACTTTAGTTATAGAAAATTAAGTGTTTCGTTATTGATAGCTATAGTTCTACTAAATTAAGTGTATCGTTATTAATCGCTGTAGTTTTAGTAAATTAAGGGTTTCGTTTTTAATAGCTGTAGTTCTAGTAAATTAAGTGTTTCGTTATTTATAGGTATAGTTGTAGTAAATTGAGTGTTTCGTTATTAATAGCTATAGTTTTAGTAAATTAAGTGTTTCGTTATTAATAGCTATAGTTTTAGTAAATTAAGGGTTTCGTTATTAATAACTGTAGTTCTAGAAAATTAAGTGTTTCGTTATTAATAGCTATAGTTTTAGTAAATTAAGTGTTTCGTTATTAATAGCTATTGTTTTAGTAAATTAAGTGTTTTGTTATTAATAGGTATAGTACTAGTAAATTGAGTGTTTCGTTATTATTAGCTATAGTTTTAGTAAATTAAGGGTTTCGTTATTAATAACTGTAGTTCTAGAAAATTAAGTGTTTCGTTATTAATAGCTATTATTTTAGTAAATTAAGTATTTCGTATTAATAGCTATTGTTCTAGAAAATTAAATGTTTCGTTATTAATAGCTATAGCTTTAGTAAATTAAGTGTTTCGTTATTAATAGCTATACTTTTGGTAAATTAAGTGTTTCGTTATTAATAGCTATAGTTCTAGTAAATTGAGTGTTTCGTTATTAATAGGTATAGTACTAGTAAATTGAGTGTTTCGTTATTATTAGCTATAGTTTTAGTAAATTAAGGTTTTCGTTATTAATAGCTATAGTTTTAGTAAATTAAGGGTTTCGTTATTAATAACTGTAGTTCTAGAAAATTAAGTGTTTCGTTATTAATAGCTATAGTTTTAGTAAATTAAGTATTTCGTTATTAATAGCTATTGTTTTAGTAAATTAAGTGTTTCGTTATTAATAACTGTAGTTATAGAAAATTAAGTGTTTCGTTATTGATAACTATAGTTCTAGTAAATTAAGTGTTTCGTTATTAATAGCTATAGTTTTAGTAAATTAAGTGTTTTGTTATTAATAGGTATAGTACTAGTAAATTGAGTGTTTCGTTATTAATAGCTATAGTTTTAGCAAATTAAGTGTTTCGTTATTAATAGCTATAGTTTTAGTAAATTAAGTGTTTTGTTATTAATAGCTATTGTTTTAGTAAATTAAGTGTTTCGTTATTAATAACTGTAGTTATAGAAAATTAAGTGTTTCGTTATTGATAGCTATAGTTCTACTAAATTAAGTGTTTCGTTATTAATAGCTATAGTTTTAGTAAATTAAGGGTTTCGTTATTAATAACTGTAGTTCTTGAAAATTAAGTATTTCGTTATTAATAGCTATCGTTTTAGTAAATTAAGCTGGCCTGGCATGTCCTAGCGCTTAATGCGCGCGACTCGTGATCCGAGGGTCGCGAGTTTGCGCCCACGTCGCGCCAAACATGCTCGCCCTCCCACCCGTGAGGGCGTTATAATGTGACGGTCAATCCCACTATCCGTTGGTAAAAGAGTAGCCCAAGAGTTGGCGGTGGGTGGTGATGACTATCTGCCTTCCCTCTAGTCTTAGACTGCTAAATTAGGGACTATTAGCACAGATAGCACTCGACAACCTTTGTGCGAAATTCCAAAAAACAAACAAGTAAATTAAGTGTTTTGTTATTAATAGGTATTGTACTAGTCAATTGAGTGTTTCGTTATTATTAGCTATAGTTTTAGTAAAATAAGGGTTTCGTTTTTAATAGCTATAGTTTTAGTAAATTAAGGGTTTCGTTATTAATAACTGTAGTTCTTGAAAATTAAGTGTTTCGTTATTAATAGCTATAGTTTTAGTAAATTAAGTATTTCGTTATTAATAGCTATCGTTTTAGTAAATTAAGTGTTTTGTTATTAATAGGTATAGTACTAGTAAATTGAGTGTTTCGTTATTATTACCTATAGTTTTAGTAAATTAAGGGTTTCGTTATTAATAACTGTAGTTCTAGAAAATTAAGTGTTTCGTTATTGATAGCTATAGTTTTAGTAAATTAAATGTTTCGTTATTAATAGCTATTGTTTTAATAAATTGAGGGTTTCGATTTTAATAGCTTTTGTTCTAGTAAATTAAGTGTTTCGTTATTAATAACTGTAGTTATAGAAAATTAAGTGTTTCGTTATTAATAGCTACAGTTTTTGTAAATTAAGTGTTTTGTTATTAATAGGTATAGTACTAGTAAATTGAGTGTTTCGTTATTATTAGCTATAGTTTTAGTAAATTAAGTGTTTCGTTTTTAATAGCTATCGTTCTAGTAAATTAAGTGTTTCGTTATTAATAGGTATAGTACTACTTAATTAAGTGTTTCGTTATTAGTAGTTATTGTTTTAATAAATTAAGGGTTTCGATTCGTTGTTCTAGTAAATTAAGTGTTTTGTTATTAATAGGTATAGTACTAGTAAATTAAGTGTTTCGTTATTAGTAGTAAAAATTAAGTTTCGTTTAATAGCTGTTGTTCTAGTTGTTTTGTTATTAATAGGTATAGTACTAGTAAATTAAGTGTTTCGTTATTAATAGCTATAGTTTTAGTAAATTAAGGGTTTCGTTATTAATAACTTTAGTTATAGAAAATTAAGTGTTTCGTTATTGATAGCTATAGTTCTACTAAATTAAGTGTATCGTTATTAATCGCTGTAGTTTTAGTAAATTGAGGGTTTCGTTTTTAATAGCTGTAGTTCTAGTAAATTAAGTGTTTCGTTATTTATAGGTATAGTTGTAGTAAATTGAGTGTTTCGTTATTAATAGCTATAGTTTTAGTAAATTAAGAGTTTCGTTATTAATAGCTATAGTTTTAGTAAATTAAGGGTTTCGTTATTAATAACTGTAGTTCTAGAAAATTAAGTGTTTCGTTATTAATAGCTATAGTTTTAGTAAATTAAGTATTTCGTTATTAATAGCTATTGTTTTAGTAAATTAAGTGTTTTGTTATTAATAGGTATAGTACTAGTAAATTGAGTGTTTCGTTATTAATAGCTATAGTTTTAGTAAATTAAGGGTTTCGTTATTAATAACTGTAGTTCTAGAAAATTAAGTGTTTCGTTATTAATAGCTATTATTTTAGTAAATTAAGTATTTCGTATTAATAGCTATTGTTCTAGAAAATTAAATGTTTCGTTATTAATAGCTATAGCTTTAGTAAATTAAGTGTTTCGTTATTAATAGCTATACTTTTGGTAAATTAAGTGTTTCGTTATTAATAGCTATAGTTCTAGTAAATTAAGTGTTTCGTTATTAATAGCTATAGTTTTAGTAAATTAAGGGTTTCGTTATTAATAGCTATAGTTTTAGTAAATTAAGGGTTTCGTTATTAATAACTATAGTTCTAGAAAATTAAGTGTTTCGTTATTAATAGCTATAGTTTTAGTAAATTAAGTGTTTCGTTATTAATAGCTATAGTTTTAGTAAATTAAGTGTTTCGTTATTAATAGCTATAGTTATAGTAAATTAAGTGTTTCGTTATTAATAGCTATAGTTCTAGTAAATTAAGTGTTTCGTTATTAATAGCTATAGTTTTAGTAAATTAAGTGTTTCGTTATTAATAGTTAGTTTTAGTAAATTAAGTGTTTCGTTATTAATAGTATAGTTCTAGTAAATTAAGTGTTTCGTTATTAATAGCTATAGTTTTAGTAAATTAAGTGTTTCGTTATTAATAGCTATAGTTTTAGTAAATTAAGTGTTTCGTTATTAATAGCTATAGTTTTAGTAAATTAAGTGTTTCGTTATTAATAGCTATTTTTTAGTAAATTAAGTGTTTCGTTATTAATAGCTATAGTTTTAGTAAATTAAGTGTTTCGTTATTAATAGCTATAGTTCTACTAAATTAAGTGTTTCGTTATTAATAGCTATAGTTTTAGTAAATTAAGGGTTTCGTTATTAATAACTGTAGTTCTAGAAAATTAAGTATTTCGTTATTAATAGCTATCGTTTTAGTAAATTAAGCTGGCCTGGCATGTCCTAGCGCGGAATGCGCGCGACTCGTGATCCGAGGGTCGCGAGTTTGCGCCCACGTCGCGCCAAACATGCTCGCCCTCCCACCCGTGAGGGCGTTATAATGTGACGGTCAATCCCACTATCCGTTGGTAAAAGAGTAGCCCAAGAGTTGGCGGTGGGTGGTGATGACTAGCTGCCTTCCCTCTAGTCTTAGACTGCTAAATTAGGGACTATTAGCACAGATAGCCCTCGAGAACCTTTGTGCGAAATTCCAAAAAACAAACAAGTAAAAATTAAGTGTTTTGTTATTAATAGGTATAGTACTAGTAAATTGAGTGTTTCGTTATTATTAGCTATAGTTTTAGTAAATTAAGGGTTTCGTTATTAATAGCTATAGTTTTAGTAAATTAAGTGTTTCGTTATTAATAACTGTAGTTCTAGTAAATTAAGTGTTTCGTTATTAATAGCTATAGTTTTAGTAAATTAAGTGTTTCGTTATTAATAGCTATAGTTTTAGTAAATTAAGTGTTTCGTTATTAATAGCTATATTATTACCTATAGTTTTAGTAAATTAAGGGTTTCGTTATTAATAACTGTAGTTCTAGAAAATTAAGTGTTTCGTTATTGATAGCTATAGTTTTAGTAAATTAAATGTTTCGTTATTAATAGCTATTGTTTTAATAAATTAAGGGTTTCGTTTTTAATAGCTATTGTTCTAGTAAATTAAGTGTTTCGTTATTAATAACTGTAGTTATAGAAAATTAAGTGTTTCGTTATTAATAGCTATAGTTTTTGTAAATTAAGTGTTTTGTTATTAATAGGTATAGTACTAGTAAATTGAGTGTTTCGTTATTATTAGCTATAGTTTTAGTAAATTAAGTGTTTCGTTATTAATAGCTATAGTTTTAGTAAATTAAGTGTTTCGTTATTAATAGCTATAGTTCTAGTAAATTAAGTGTTTCGTTATTAATAGCTATAGTTTTAGTAAATTAAGTGTTTCGTTATTAATAGCTATAGTTTTAGTAAATTAAGTGTTTCGTTATTAATAGCTATAGTTCTAGTAAATTAAGTGTTTCGTTATTAATAGCTATAGTTTTAGTAAATTAAGTGTTTCGTTATTAATAGCTATAGTTTTAGTAAATTAAGTGTTTCGTTATTAATAGCTATAGTTTAAGTAAATTAAGTGTTTCGTTATTAATAGCTATAGTTTTAGTAAATTAAGTGTTTCGTTATTAATAGCTATAGTTTTAGTAAATTAAGGGTTTCGTTATTAATAGCTATAGTTTTAGTAAATTAAGTGTTTCGTTATTAATAGCTATAGTTCTAGGAAATTAAGTGTTTCGTTATTAATAGCTATAGTTTTAGTAAATTAAGTGTTTCGTTATTAATAGCTATAGTTTTAGTAAATTAAGGGTTTCGTTATTAATAGCTATAGTTCTAGTAAATTAAGTGTTTCGTTATTAATAGCTATAGTTTTAGTAAATTAAGTGTTTCGTTATTAATAGCTATAGTTTTAGTAAATTAAGGGTTTCGTTATTAATAGCTGTTTTTCTAGTAAATTAAGTGTTTCGTTATTAATAGCTATAGTTTTAGTAAATTAAGTGTTTCGTTATTAATAGCTATAGTTTTAGTAAATTAAGGGTTTCGTTATTAATAACTGTAGTTATAGAAAATTAAGTGTTTCGTTATTAATAGCTATAGTTCTAGTAAATTAAGTGTTTCGTTATTAATAGCTATAGTTTTAGTAAATTAAGTGTTTCGTTATTAATAGGTATAGTACTAGTAAATTAAGTGTTTCGTTATTAATAGCTATAGTTTTAGTAAATTAAGTGTTTCGTTATTAATAGCTATAGTTTTAGTAAATTAAGGGTTTCGTTATTAATAGCTGTAGTTCTAGAAAATTAAGTGTTTCGTTATTAATAGCTATAGTTTTAGTAAATTAAGTGTTTCGTTATTAATAGCTATAGTTTTAGTAAATTAAGTGTTTCGTTATTAATAACTATAGTTATAGAAAATTAAGTGTTTCGTTATTAATAGCTATAGTTCTAGTAAATTAAGTGTTTCGTTATTAATAGCTATAGTTTTAGTAAATTAAGTGTTTCGTTATTAATAGGTATAGTTTTAGTAAATTAAGTGTTTCGTTATTAATAGCTATAGTTTTAGTAAATTAAGTGTTTCGTTATTAATAGCTATAGTTTTAGTAAATTAATGGTTTCGTTATTAATAGCTATAGTTTTAGTAAATTAAGTGTTTCGTTATTAATAGCTATAGTTTTAGTAAATTAAGTGTTTCGTTATTAATAGCTATAGTTTTAGTAAATTAAGTGTTTCGTTATTAATAGCTATAGTTCTAGTAAATTAAGTGTTTCGTTATTAATAGGTATAGTTTTAGTAAATTAAGTGTTTCGTTATTAATAGCTATAGTTTTAGTAAATTAAGTGTTTCGTTATTAATAGCTATAGTTTTAGTAAATTAAGTGTTTCGTTATTAATAGCTATAGTTTTAGAAAATTAAGTGTTTCGTTATTAATAGCTATAGTTTTAGTAAATTAAGTGTTTCGTTATTACTAGCTATAGTTTTAGTAAATTAAGGGTTTCGTTATTAATAGCTATAATTCTAGTAAATTAAGTATTTCGTTATTAATAGCTATAGTTTTAGTAAATTAAGTGTTTCGTTATTAATAGCTATAGTTTTAGTAAATTAAGGGTTTCGTTATTAATAGCTATAGTTTTAGTAAATTAAGGGTTTCGTTATTAATAACTGTAGTTCTAGAAAATTAAGTGTTTCGTTATTAATAGCTATAGTTTTAGTAAATTAAGTGTTTCGTTATTAATAGCTATAGTTTTAGTAAATTAAGTGTTTTGTTATTAATAGGTATAGTACTAGTAAATTAAGTGTTTCGTTATTAATAGCTATAGTTTTAGTAAATTAAGTGTTTTGTTATTAATAGGTATAGTACTAGTAAATTGAGTGTTTCGTTATTAATAGCTATAGTTTTAGTAAATTAAGTGTTTCGTTATTAATAGCTATAGTTTTAGTAAATTAAGTGTTTCGTTATTAATAGCTATAGTTTTAGTAAATTAAGTGTTTCGTTATTAATAGCTATAGTTTTAGTAAATTAAGTGTTTCGTTATTAATAGCTATAGTTTTAGTAAATTAAGTGTTTCGTTATTAATAGCTATAGTTATAGTAAATTAAGTGTTTCGTTATTAATAGCTATAGTTTTAGTAAATTAAGGGTTTCGTTATTAATAACTGTAGTTCTAGAAAATTAAGTGTTTCGTTATTAATAGCTATAGTTTTAGTAAATTAAGTGTTTCGTTATTAATAGCTATAGTTTTAGTAAATTAAGTTTTTCGTTTTTAATAACTGTAGTTCTAGAAAATTAAGTGTTTCGTTATTAATAGCTATAGTTTTAGTAAATTAAGTGTTTCGTTATTAATAGCTATAGTTTTAGTAAATTAAGGGTTTCGTTATTAATAACTGTAGTTCTAGAAAATTAAGTGTTTCGTTATTAATAGCTATAGTTTTAGTAAATTAAGTGTTTCGTTATTAATAGCTATTGTTTTAATAAATTAAGGGTTTCGTTTTAATAGCTTTTGTTCTAATAAATTAAGTGTTTCGTTATTAATAACTGTAGTTATAGAAAATTAAGTGTTTCGTTATTAATAGCTATAGTTTTAGTAAATTAAGTGTTTTGTTATTAATAGGTATAGTACTAGTAAATTGAGTGTTTCGTTATTAATAGCTATAGTTTTAGTAAATTAAGTGTTTCGTTTTTAATAGCTTTCGTTCTAGTAAATTAAGTGTTTCGTTATTAATAGGTATAGTACTACTTAATTAAGTGTTTCGTTATTAGTAGTTATTGTTTTAATAAATTGAGGGATTCGATTTTAATAGCTGTTGTTCTAGTAAATTAAGTGTTTTGTTATTAATAGGTATAGTACTAGTAAATTAAGTGTTTCGTTATTAGTAGTTATTGTTTTAATAAATTGAGGGATTCGATTTTAATAGCTGTTGTTCTAGTAAATTAAGTGTTTTGTTATTAATAGGTATAGTACTAGTAAATTAAGTGTTTCGTTATTAATAGCTATAGTTTTAGTAAATTAAGGGTTTCGTTATTAATAACTTTAGTTATAGAAAATTAAGTGTTTCGTTATTGATAGCTATAGTTCTACTAAATTAAGTGTATCGTTATTAATCGCTGTAGTTTTAGTAAATTAAGGGTTTCGTTTTTAATAGCTGTAGTTCTAGTAAATTAAGTGTTTCGTTATTTATAGGTATAGTTGTAGTAAATTGAGTGTTTCGTTATTAATAGCTATAGTTTTAGTAAATTAAGAGTTTCGTTATTAATAGCTATAGTTTTAGTAAATTAAGGGTTTCGTTATTAATAACTGTAGTTCTAGAAAATTAAGTGTTTCGTTATTAATAGCTATAGTTTTAGTAAATTAAGTATTTCGTTATTAATAGCTATTGTTTTAGTAAATTAAGTGTTTTGTTATTAATAGGTATAGTACTAGTAAATTGAGTGTTTCGTTATTATTAGCTATAGTTTTAGTAAATTAAGGGTTTCGTTATTAATAACTGTAGTTCTAGAAAATTAAGTGTTTCGTTATTAATAGCTATTATTTTAGTAAATTAAGTATTTCGTATTAATAGCTATTGTTCTAGAAAATTAAATGTTTCGTTATTAATAGCTATAGTTTTAGTAAATTAAGTGTTTCGTTATTAATAGCTATAGTTTTAGTAAATTAAGTGTTTCGTTATTAATAGCTATAGTTTTAGTAAATTAAGTGTTTCGTTATTAATAGCTATAGTTTTAGTAAATTAAGGGTTTCGTTATTAATAGCTATAGTTTTAGTAAATTAAGTGTTTCGTTATTAATAACTATAGTTTTAGTAAATTAAGTAGTTCTAGAAAATTAAATGTTTCGTTATTAATAGCTATAATTTTAGTAAATTAAGTATTTCGTTATTAATAGCTATTGTTTTAGTAAATTAAGTGTTTCGTTATTAATAACTGTAGTTATAGAAAATTAAGTGTTTCGTTATTGATAACTATAGTTCTACTAAATTAAGTGTTTCGTTATTAATAGCTATAGTTTTAGTAAATTAAGTGTTTTGTTATTAATAGGTATAGTACTAGTAAATTGAGTGTTTCGTTATTAATAGCTATAGTTTTAGTAAATTAAGTGTTTCGTTATTAATAGCTATAGTTTTAGTAAATTAAGTGTTTCGTTATTAATAGCTATAGTTTTAGTAAATTAAGTGTTTCGTTATTAATAGCTATAGTTTTAGTAAATTAAGTGTTTCGTTATTAATAGCTATAGTTTTAATAATTTAAGTGATTAGTTATTAATAGCTATTGTTTTAGTAAATTGAGGGTTTCGTTTTTAATAGCTGTAGTTCTAGAAAATTAAGTATTTCGTTATTAATAGCTATCGTTTTAGTAAATTAAGCTCGCCTGGCATGTCCTAGCGCGGAATTCGCGCCACTCGTGATCCGAGGGTCGCGAGTTTGCGCCCACGTCGCGACAAACATGCTCGCCCTCCCACCCGTGAGGGCGTTATAATGTGACGGTCAATCCCACTGTCCGTTGGTAAAAGAGTAGCCCAAGAGTTGGCGGTGGGTAGTGATGACTAGCTGCCTTCCCTCTAGTCTTACAATGCTAAATCAGGGACGGCAAGCACAGATAGCCCTCGAGAACCTTTGTGCGAAATTCCAAAAAACAAACAAAAACAAACAAGTAAATTAAATGTTTTGTTATTAATAGGTATAGTACTAGTAAATTGAGTGTTTCGTTATTATTACCTATAGTTTTAGTAAATTAAGGGTTTCGTTATTAATAACTGTAGTTCCAGAAAATTAAGTGTTTCGTTATTAATAGCTATGGTTTTAGTAAGTTATGTTTTTCGTTATTAATAGCTATTGTTTTAGTATATTAAGTGTTTCGTTATTAATAGCTATAGTTTTAGTAAATTAAGGGTTTCGTTATTAATAGCTATACTTTTGGTAAATTAAGGGTTTCGTTATTAATAACTGTAGTTCTAGAAAATTAAGTGTTTCGTTATTGATAGCTATAGTTTTAGTAAATTAAATGTTTCGTTATTAATAGCTATTGTTTTAATAAATTGAGGGTTTCGATTTTAATAGCTGTTGTTCTAGTAAATTAAGTGTTTCGTTATTAATAACTGTAGTTATAGAAAATTAAGTGTTTCGTTATTAATAGCTACAGTTTTTGTAAATTAAGTGTTTTGTTATTAATAGGTATAGTACTAGTAAATTGAGTGTTTCGTTATTATTAGCTATAGTTTTAGTAAATTAAGGGTTTCGTTATTAATAGCTATAGTTTTAGTAAATTAAGGGTTTCGTTATTAATAACTGTTGTTCTAGTAAATTAAGTGTTTCGTTATTAATAGCTATAGATTTAGTAAATTAAGTGTTTTGTTATTAATAACTATAGTTTTAGTAAATTAAGTGTTTCGTTTTTAATAGCTTTCGTTCTAGTAAATTAAGTGTTTCGTTATTAATAACTATAGATTTAGTACATTAAGTGTTTTGTTATTAATAGGTATAGTACTACTAAATTAAGTGTCTCGTTATTAATAGCTATAGTTTAAGTAAATTAAGGCTTTTGTTATTAATAGCTATAGTTTTAGTGAATTAAGTGTTTTGTTATTAATAGGTATAGTTTTAGTAAATTAAGGGTTTCGTTATTAATAACTGTAGTTATAGAAAATTAAGTGTTTCGTTATTGATAGCTATAGTTCTACTAAATTAAGTGTTTCGTTATTAATAGCTATAGTTTTAGTAAATTAAGGGTTTCGTTATTAATAAATGTAGTTCTAGAAAATTAAGTGTTTCGTTATTAAGGGTTTCGTTATTAATAAATGTAGTTCTACAAAATTAAGTGTTTCGTTATTAATAGCTATCATTTTAGTAAATTAAGTGTTTCGTTATTAGTAGCTATTGTTTTAATAAATTGAGGGATTCGATTTTAATAGCTGTTTTTCTAGTAAATTAAGTGTTTTGTTATTAATAGGTATAGTACTAGTAAATTAAGTGTTTCGTTATTAATAGCTATAGTTTTAGTAAATTAAGGGTTTCGTTATTAATAACTGTAGTTATAGAAAATTAAGTGTTTCGTTATTGATAGCTATAGTTCTACTAAATTAAGTGTTTCGTTATTAATAGCTATAGTTCTAGTAAATTGAGTGTTTCGTTATTAATAGGTATAGTACTAGTAAATTGAGTGTTTCGTTATTATTAGCTATAGTTTTAGTAAATTAAGTGTTTCGTTATTAATAGCTATAGTTTTAGTAAATTAAGGGTTTCGTTATTAATAACTGTAGTTCTAGAAAATTAAGTGTTTCGTTATTAATAGCTATAATTTTAGTAAATTAAGTATTTCGTTATTAATAGCTATTGTTTTAGTAAATTAAGTGTTTCGTTATTAATAACTGTAGTTATAGAAAATTAAGTGTTTCGTTATTGATAACTATAGTTCTACTAAATTAAGTGTTTCGTTATTAATAGCTATAGTTTTAGTAAATTAAGTGTTTTGTTATTAATAGGTATAGTACTAGTAAATTGAGTGTTTCGTTATTAATAGCTATAGTTTTAGTAAATTAAGTGTTTCGTTATTAATAGCTATAGTTTTAGTAATTAATGGTTTCGTTATTTATAGCTATAGTTTTAGTAAATTAAGTGTTTCGTTATTAATAGCTATAGTTTTAATAATTTAAGTGATTCGTTATTAATAGCTATTGTTTTAGTAAATTGAGGGTTTCGTTTTTAATAGCTGTAGTTCTAGTAAATTAAGTGTTTCGTTATTTATAGGTATAGTAGTAGTAAATTGAGTGTTTCGTTATTAATAGCTATAGTTTTAGTAAATTAAGAGTTTCGTTATTAATAGCTATTGTTTTAGTAAATTAAGGGTTTCGTTATTAATAACTGTAGTTCTAGAAAATTAAGTGTTTCGTTATTAATAGCTATAGTTTTAATAATTTAAGTGATTCGTTATTAATAGCTATTGTTTTAGTAAATTGAGGGTTTCGTTTTTAATAGCTGTAGTTCTAGTAAATTAAGTGTTTCGTTATTTATAGGTATAGTAGTAGTAAATTGAGTGTTTCGTTATTAATAGCTATAGTTTTAGTAAATTAAGAGTTTCGTTATTAATAGCTATAGTTTTAGTAAATTAAGGGTTTCTTTATTAATAACTGTAGTTCTAGAAAATTAAGTGTTTCGTTATTAATAGCTATAGTTTTAGTAAATTAAGTATTTCGTTATTAATAGCTATTGTTTTAGTAAATTAAGTGTTTTGTTATTAATAGGTATAGTACTAGTAAATTGATTGTTTCGTTATTATTAGCTATAGTTTTAGTAAATTAAGTGTTTTGTTATTAATAGGTATAGTACTAGTAAATTGAGTGTTTCGTTATTAATAGCTATAGTTTTAGTAAATTAAATGTTTCGTTATTAATAGCTATAGTTTTAGCAAATTAAGTGTTTCGTTATTAATAGCTATAGTTTTAGTAAATTAAGTGTTTCGTTATTAATAGCTATAGTTTTAGTAAATTAATGGTTTCGTTATTTATAGCTATAGTTTTAGTAAATTAAGTGTTTCGTTATTAATAGCTATAGTTATAGAACATTAAGTGTTTTGTTATTAATAGGTATAGTTTTAGTAAATTAAGGGTTTCGTTATTAATAACTGTAGTTCTAGAAAATTAAGTGTTTCGTTATTAATAGCTATAGTTTTAGTGATTTAAGTGATTCGTTATTAATAGCTATAGTTTTATTAAATAAAAATTTTCGTTATTAATAACTGTAGTTCTAGAAAATTAAGTGTTTCGTTATTAATAGCTATAGTTTTAATAATTTAAGTGATTCGTTATTAATAGCTATTGTTTTAGTAAATTGAGGGTTTCGTTTTTAATAGCTGTAGTTCTAGTAAATTAAGTGTTTCGTTATTTATAGGTATAGTAGTAGTAAATTGAGTGTTTCGTTATTAATAGCTATAGTTTTAGTAAATTAAGAGTTTCGTTATTAATAGCTATAGTTTTAGTAAATTAAGGGTTTCTTTATTAATAACTGTAGTTCTAGAAAATTAAGTGTTTCGTTATTAATAGCTATAGTTTTAGTAAATTAAGTATTTCGTTATTAATAGCTATTGTTTTAGTAAATTAAGTGTTTTGTTATTAATAGGTATAGTACTAGTAAATTGAGTGTTTCGTTATTATTAGCTATAGTTTTAGTAAATTAAGGGTTTCGTTATTAATATTTGTAGTTCTAGAAATTTAAGTGTTTCGTTATTAATAGCTATAATTTTAGTAAATTAAGTATTTCGTATTAATAGCTATTGTTCTAGAAAATTAAATGTTTCGTTATTAATAGCTATAGTTTTAGTAATTTAAGTGATTCGTTATTAATAGCTATTGTTTTAGTAAATTGAGGGTTTCGTTTTTAATAGCTGTAGTTCTAGTAAATTAAGTGTTTCGTTATTTATAGGTATAGTACTAGTAATTTGAGTGTTTCGTTATTAATAGCTATAGTTTTAGTAAAGTAAGTGTTTTGTTATTGATAGGAATAGTACTAGTAAATTGAGTGTTTTGTTATTAATAGCTATAGTTTTTGTAAATTAAGTGTTTCGTTATTAATATCTATAGTTTTAGTAAATTAAGGGTTTAGTTATTAATAGCTATAGTTTTAGTAAATTAATGGTTTCGTTATTAATAGTTATAGTTTTAGTTAATTAAGTGTTTGGTTATTAATACTTATAGTTTTAGTAAATGAAGTGTTTCGTTATTAATAGTTACAGTTTTAGTAACTTAGTGGTTTCGTTATTAATAGCTATAGTTTTTGTAAATTAAATGTTTCGTTATTAATAGCTATAGTTTTAGTAAATTAAGTGTTGGGTTATTAATAGCTATAGTTCTTTTGTTTAGTAACTTTACTCTTTTCTGACGACAGTCACTTTATTGGATACTTATTGAAACTGAAATTTTCTAAAGTTTCATGTTGGGAAGTTTAAGGAAGACTCTTAAACGTTGATGTTTCTTAATTAATACTGAGTTTCGATCCATTTCATTCTCGTACATTAATTAACTTTGTTTTTATTTCTGTTTCCTTTTTTACATAGCTATGTCAAGTTACCACTCACGATCTAGTTCCTGTTTTACAAAGATAAAACGAATCTCGTGTTTTAAATCTGAATATTAAAATGTATGCTCTACGATAGAACCGATTTTAAGTGCGATTACAATTTTTCAAAGCATTTTCAAGAAACTTAGATGCCATAATATTTTGACAACAGGCTTAGTAACAATATTCACAATTATTTGTATAAGGAAC
Source organism: Tachypleus tridentatus (assembly GCF_004210375.1). Classification (NCBI taxonomy): domain Eukaryota; kingdom Metazoa; phylum Arthropoda; class Merostomata; order Xiphosura; family Limulidae; genus Tachypleus; species Tachypleus tridentatus. The sequence goes on from NC_134833.1 coordinate 10,019,320, forward strand.
GACAAAAAGGAAAACTGTTGATTACGTCTTCCTGTAGTGATAATAACACTGACAGGGTTTTATTTATTTATTATTTACAGAGAATTAGACGCCTTCATTTACGATGCCACTGTCCTGGAGTATCTTGCAGGACAAGACAACGAATGTCGCCTTCTTACCGTTGGTTCCTGGTACGCTACTACAGGTTACGGTTTTGCTCTACCTAAAACATCAAAATACCTAGGGTTATTTAACAAATGGATGATACACTACAGAGAAAACGGTAAGTTTATAATAAGTGTTTTCAACAAATACTCTGTAGTTAATATCAAGAAAAGTGACTGCAGTTAAAGGCTGAAACAATGGTAATATTACTAGAAGAGTCTGTAGTTAAAAGTTGAAACAATGGTAATATTACTATAGGTGTCTGTAGTTAAAGACTGAAACAATGGTAATATTACTAGAAGTGTCTGTAATTAAAAGCTGAAACAATGGTAATATTACTATAAGTGTCTGTAGTTAAAGACTGAAACAATGGTAATATTACTAGAAGTGTCTGTAGTTAAAGGCTGAAACAATGGTAATATTACTAGAAGTGTCTGTAGTTAAAGGCTGAAACAATGGTAATATTACTAGAAGTGTCTGTAGTTAAAAGCTGAAACAATGGTAATATTACTATAAGTGTCTGTAGTTAAAGACTGAAACAATGGTAATATTACTAGAAGTGTCTGTAGTTAAAGGCTGAAACAATGGTAATATTACTAGAAGTGTCTATAGTTAAAAGCTGAAACAATGGTAATATTACTAGAAGTGTCTGTAGTTAAAGGCTGAAACAATGGTAATATTACTAGAAGTGTCTGTAGTTAAAACATAAACAATGGTAATATTACTAGAAGTGTCTGTAGTTAAAGACTGAAACAATGGTAATATTACTAGAAGTGTCTGTAGTTAAAGGCTGAAACAATGGTAATATTACTATAAGTGTCTGTAGTTAAAAGCTGAAACAATGGTAATATTACTATAAGTGTCTGTAGTTAAAGACTGAAACAATGGTAATATTACTAGAAGTGTCTGTAGTTAAAGGCTGAAACAATGGTAATATTACTAGAAGTGTCTGTAGTTAAAGGCTGAAACAATGATAATATTACTAGAAGTGTCTGTAGTTAAAAGCTGAAACAATGGTAATATTACTATAAGTGTCTGTAGTTAAAGACTGAAACAATGGTAATATTACTAGAAGTGTCTGTAGTTAAAGACTGAAACAATGGTAATATTACTAGAAGTGTCTGTAGTTAAAGGCTGAAACAATGGTAATATTACTAGAAGTGTCTGTAGTTAAAAGCTGAAACAATGGTAATATTACTATAAGTGTCTGTAGTTAAAGACTGAAACAATGGTAATATTACTAGAAGTGTCTGTAGTTAAAGGCTGAAACAATGGTAATATTACTAGAAGTGTCTGTAGTTAAAGGCTGAAACAATGATAATATTACTAGAAGTGTCTGTAGTTAAAAGCTGAAACAATGGTAATATTACTATAAGTGTCTGTAGTTAAAGACTGAAACAATGGTAATATTACTAGAAGTGTCTGTAGTTAAAGGCTGAAACAATGGTAATATTACTAGAAGTGTCTGTAGTTAAAGGCTGAAACAATGGTAATATAACTAGAAGTCTGTAGTTAAAGGCTGAAACAATGGTAGTAATATTACTAGAAGTGTCTGTAGTTAAAGGCTGAAACAATGGTAATATTACTGAAAGTGTCTGTAGTTAAAGGCTGAAACAATAATAATATTACTAGAAGTGTCTGTAGTTAAAGGTAGGAACAGAGCTGATCTCACTGATATTCAGAAATAATCACTGATAATAAATTAATGCATCAGAGCTTCATTAAAAATACAGTTGACAGTTACAGCTTCATTAAAATACAGTTGACAAGTTACAGCTTCATTAAAAATTTAGTTGACAATTACAATTCCATTAAAAATACAGTTGACAAGTTACAGCTTCATTAAAAATACAGTTGACAGTTACAGCTTCATTAAGAATACAGTTGACAATTTACAGCTTCATTAAAAATACAGTTGACAGTTACAGCTTCATTAAAAATACAGTTGACAAGTTACAACTTCATTAAAAATACAGTTGACAGTTACAGCTTCATTAAAAATACATTTGACAAGTTACAGCTTCATTAAAAATACAGTTGACAAGTTACAGCTTCATTAAAAATATAGTTGATAAGTTACAGCTTCATTAAAAATACAGTTGACAAGTTACAGCTTTATTAAAAATGGCCCGGCATGGCCTAGCGCGTAAGGCGTGCGACTCGTAATCCGAGGGTCGCGGGTTCGCGCCCGCGTCGCGCTAAACATGCTCGCCCTCCCAGCCGTGGGGGTGTATAATGTGACGGTCAATCGCACTATTCGTTGGTAAAAGAGTAGCCCAAGAGTTGGCGGTGGGTGGTGATGACTAGCTGCCTTCCCTCTAGTCTTACACTGCTAAATTAGGGACGGCTAGCACAGATAGCCCTCGAGTAGCTTTGTGCGAAATTCCCAAACAAACCAAAAAAAACTTTATTAAAAATATAGTTGATAAGTTACAGCTTCATTAAAAATACAGTTGACAGTTACAGCTTCATTAAAAATACAGTTGACAAGTTACAGCTTCATTAAAAATACAGTTGACAAGTTACAGCTTCATTAGAAATACAGTTGACAAGTTACAACTTCATTAAATTGCTGGTGTATGTTGTGATGTGATGTTCGTCACTCAGTGAATAATAGTAAATCAACAATACTAAATTTTGTATATGAATGCCTGATGATTGTATGAAAGAACAATATAAGATGTGTAATTAATTATTATCCTTGAAGGGTATAGAACTTTTAACATTTCCATATGGTTCCTATTCGGAAATAAACGACACTACTGTTGTGTCCAGTGTGTAAAAATAATGTTCACGTAACTTATAAAAACAAAAGACAGGGGGAGTTGATGACAAAACTAGAAATAAAAAATTGTTTTTAAACAATAAATTATTGTAAAGAAAATGAAACGATCTTCAATAATTATACAATGTTCATGACGTCACTGGTAATTATAGTAGTTGACGAGAACCACGATATAATAAGACAATTGAGCAATTTATTATTGTCTGTGAGGAAGTCGAAAATATACTGTAAAACCATTAATGATAGACTGTGTTTATTAATTGTTAATTTGAACTTATTTCTTTGTTATTAGGAGAACTGGAACGTCTTCAAAGATTTTGGTTGCAAGGAGCTTGCAAGCCAACAAAGAACAAAAGAAACGCAACGAATCCGCTGGATATCAACCAGTTTATGAGTGCCTTCCTTTTGTTGGGCTGTGGTGTCTTGTTCACGGTTGTCTTGCTGGGTATTGAACACATCTACTTTAAATACATCAGAAAACATCTTGCAAAAACTGACAAGGAGAGCTGTTTCGCTCTTGTCAGTTTGGTAAGTTTGAAGACGTGTTTCTAGTGTTCATATTGTTTCCAACATCTTCAACAACGTTTCTAAGCAGAACTTTCCCTTCTTTGCATTCAATCTGTTGGTTCGTTTTAAGCTTTCTGTACCATTTGTAAGTTTATTTGTTTTTGAATTTTGCACAAAGCTACTCGAGGGCTGTCTGTGCTAGCCGTCCCTAATTTAGCAGTGTAAGACTAGGGGGAAGGCAGCTAGCCATCACCACCCACCGCCAACTCTTGGGCTACTCTTTTACCAACGAATAGTGGGATTGACCATCACATTATAACGTCTCCACGGCTGAAAGGACGAGCATGTTTGGCACGACGGGGATGCGAACCCGCGACCCTCAGATTACGAGTCGCACGCCTTAGCACGTTTGGCCATGCCGGGCCACCATTTGTAATGGGTTATTATTAGAACGACTCTCTTCGACGTCCATTTCTTGTCTTTTGAACGGTCAAAGTGCATGCTTATGGGAGACGTTAGCTGTTTGACGTTACTGCACCTAGTGGCACAACAGTAAGTTAAAAGACTCATGACACTAAAACCTGCCTTTCGATATCTCTAGATAGCACAGCAAATAAAGCCCATTGTGTGCCATTGTGCTTAACTACAAATAAAAGTTAAATCACTGGGAGGGAAATTCATTGTCTGAATTTTAGTTCCATGTAATCTTTTATAAGACTTACATTAGAAATGTAACATATGAATGACAATCAATACGTGAACTATATAAACTCAGTCTCACTTTTGTGTGTCGGGCCAGCATTAAGTTAGTGGTTACCGAACCTATGTGATTTCGATAATATCTGATTCGCGTCCCGTTGCCTCAAAAGTGCCACCCACGCGGTAAGGCCGTGAGTAGGCTAAAATAGAAGCCATTAAATCCCACTATTTAGTCAGAGAAAAATATCCCAACAGTGGCGATGGGTGGTATTGGCTAGCTGCCTTTGATCTTATGATATCCCAACAGTGGCGATGGGTGTTATTGACTAGCCACTTATGATCTTAAGATATCCCAACAATGGCGATGATGTTATTGGCTAGCTGTCTTTGATCTTATGATATCCTAACAGTGGCGATGGGTGGTATTGGCTAGCTGCCTTTGATCTTATGATATCCCAACAGTGGCGATGGGTGTTATTGACTAGCCACTTATGATCTTAAGATATCCCAACAATGGCGATGATGTTATTGGCTAGCTGTCTTTGATCTTATGATATCCTAACAGTGGCGATGAGTGCTATTGGCTAGCTGCCTTTGATCTTATGATATCCCAACAGTGGCGATGAGTGTTATTGGCTAGCTACCTTTGATCTTATGATATCCCAACAGTGGCGATGAGTGTTATTGGCTAGCTGCCTTTGATCTTATGATATCCTAACAGTGGCGATGAGTGTTATTGGCTAGCTGTCTTTGATCTTATGATATCCCAACAGTGGCGATGGGTGTTATTGACTAGCCACTTATGATCTTATGATATCCCAACAATGGCGATGATGTTATTGGCTAGCTGTCTTTGATCTTATGATATCCCAACAGTGGCGATGAGTGTTATTGGCTAGCTGCCTTTGATCTTATGATATCCCAACAGTGGCGATGGGTGTTATTGACTAGCCGCCTATGATCTTATGATATCCCAACAATGGCGATGAGTGTTATTGGCTAGCTGTCTTTGATCTTATGATATCCCAACAGTGACGATGAGTGTTATTGGCTAGCTGTCTTTGATCTTATGATATCCCAACAGTGACGATGAGTGTTATTGGCTAGCTGTCTTTGATCTTATGATATCCCAACAGTGGCGATGGGTGGTATTGGCTAGCTGCCTTTGATCTTATGATATCCCAACAGTGGCGATGGGTGTTATTGACTAGCCACTTATGATCTTAAAATATCCCAACAATGGCGATGATGTTATTGGCTAGCTGTCTTTGATCTTATGATATCCTAACAGTGGCGATGAGTGCTATTGGCTAGCTGCCTTTGATCTTATGATATCCCAACAGTGGCGATGGGTGTTATTGACTAGCCGCCTATGATCTTATGATATCCCAACAGTGGCGATGGGTGTTATTGACTAGCTGCCTTTGATCTTATGATATCCCAACAATGGTGATGAGTGTTATTGGCTAGCTGCCTTTGATCTTATGATATCCTAACAGTGGCGATGAGTGTTATTGGCTAGCTGCCTTTGATCTTATGATATTCTAACAGTGGCGATGAGTGTTATTGGCTAGCTGTCTTTGATCTTATGATATTCCAACAGTGGCGATGAGTGTTATTGGCTAGCTGTCTTTGATCTTATGATATCCCAACAGTGGCGATGAGTGTTATTGGCTAGCTGTCTTTGATCTTATGATATTCTAACAGTGGCGATGAGTGTTATTGGCGAGCTGTCTTTGATCTTATGATATTCCAACAGTGGCGATGAGTGTTATTGGCTAGCTGTCTTTGATCTTATGATATCCCAACAGTGGCGATGAGTGTTATTGGCTAGCTGTCTTTGATCTTATGATATTCCAACAGTGGCGATGAGTGTTATTGGCTAGCTGCCTTTGATCTTATGATATTCCAACAGTGGCGATGAGTGTTATTGGCGAGCTGTCTTTGATCTTATGATATTCCAACAGTGGCGATGAGTGTTATTGGCTAGCTGTCTTTGATCTTATGATATCCCAACAGTGGCGATGAGTGTTATTGGCTAGCTGTCTTTGATCTTATGATATCCCAACAGTGACGATGAGTGTTATTGGCTAGCTGTCTTTGATCTTATGATATCCCAACAGTGACGATGAGTGTTATTGGCTAGCTGTCTTTGATCTTATGATATCCCAACAGTGGCGATGGGTGTTAGAGTGTTATTGGCTAGCTGCCTTTGATCTTATGATATCCTAACAGTGGCGATGAGTGTTATTGGCTAGCTGTCTTTGATCTTATGATATCCCAACAGTGGCGATGAGTGTTATTGGCTAGCTGTCTTTGATCTTATGATATCCCAACAGTGACGATGAGTGTTATTGGCTAGCTGTCTTTGATCTTATGATATCCCAACAATGGTGATGAGTGTTATTGGCTAGCTGCCTTTGATCTTATGATATCCTAACAGTGGCGATGAGTGTTATTGGCTAGCTGTCTTTGATCTTATGATATTCCAACAGTGGCGATGAGTGTTATTGGCTAGCTGTCTTTGATCTTATGATATCCCAACAGTGGCGATGAGTGTTATTGGCTAGCTGTCTTTGATCTTATGATATCCCAACAGTGACGATGAGTGTTATTGGCTAGCTGTCTTTGATCTTATGATATTCCAACAGTGGCGATGAGTGTTATTGGCTAGCTGTCTTTGATCTTATGATATCCCAACAGTAACGATGAGTGTTATTGGCTAGCTGTCTTTGATCTTATGATATCCCAACAATGGCGATGATGTTATTGGCTAGCTGTCTTTGATCTTATGATATCCCAACAATGGCGATGAGTGTTATTGGCTAGCTGTCTTTGATCTCATGATATCCCAACAGTGGCGATGGGTGTTAGAGTGTTATTGGCTAGCTGCCTTTGATCTTATGATATCCCAACAATGGTGATGAGTGTTATTGGCTAGCTGCCTTTGATCTTATGATATCCTAACAGTGGCGATGAGTGTTATTGGCTAGCTGTCTTTGATCTTATGATATCCCAACAGTGGCGATGAGTGTTATTGGCTAGCTGTCTTTGATCTTATGATATCCCAACAGTGGCGATGATGTTATTGGCTAGCTGTCTTTGATCTTATGATATCCCAACAATGGCGATGAGTGTTATTGACTACCTGCCTTTGATCTTATGATATCCCAACAGTGGCGATGGGTGTTAGAGTGTTATTGGCTAGCTGCCTTTGATCTTATGATATCCCAACAGTGGCGATGAGTGTTATTGGCTAGCTGTCTTTGATCTTATGATATCCCAACAGTGGCGATGGGTGTTAGAGTGTTATTGGCTAGCTGCCTTTGATCTTATGATATCCCAACAGTGGCGATGAGTGTTATTGGCTAGCTGTCTTTGATCTTATGATATCCCAACAATGGCGATGAGTGTTATTGACTATCTGCCTTTGATCTTATGATATCCCAACAGTGGCGATGGGTGTTAGAGTGTTATTGGCTAGCTGCCTTTGATCTTATGATATCCCAACAGTGGCGATGAGTGTTATTGGCTAGCTGTCTTTGATCTTATGATATCCCAACAGTGGCGATGGGTGTTAGAGTGTTATTGGCTAGCTGCCTTTGATCTTATGATATCCCAACAGTGGCGATGAGTGTTATTGGCTAGCTGTCTTTGATCTTATGATATCCCAACAGTGGCGATGATGTTATTGGCTAGCTGTCTTTGATCTTATGATATCCCAACAATGGCGATGAGTGTTATTGACTACCTGCCTTTGATCTTATGATATCCCAACAGTGGCGATGGGTGTTAGAGTGTTATTGGCTAGCTGCCTTTGATCTTATGATATTCCAACAGTGGCGATGAGTGTTATTGGCTAGCTGTCTTTGATCTTATGATATCCCAACAGTGACGATGAGTGTTATTGGCTAGCTGTCTTTGATCTTATGATATCCCAACAGTGACGATGAGTGTTATTGGCTAGCTGTCTTTGATCTTGTCTGTAAGTTAAAATTACGGTAGGCTATACACAGACAGCCCTTGCTCGAATATTCTAAGATTATTATTTATAAACTGTTCTTAGTGTGTTTGTTTGTTGTTATGATCAAAACTACACAAAGTGCTTTCTGTATTCTTCCACCAGATAGTGTCATAACCCCTATTTGATATGTCTTTAGACTTCACGCCCCCCGCTAACACAGCTGTAAGTCTACGGATTTACAACGCTACAATCAGGAGTTCGATTCCCCTCGGTGGGCTCAGCAGATAGCCCGATGTGGCTTTGCTATATGAAAACACTCAGACTACACGCCTAGCCATCAAGAGTGGGAAGGGGTCGTTTTCAAAGTAATCTCTCTCCTACACTAATTGGGACCAATGGATACGTCTTTCTAAAATTGTTTTTTTTTTAATTTCGCGCAAAGCTACACGAAGGCTATCTGCGCTAGACGTCCCTAACTTAGCAGTGTAAGATTAGAGACAAAACAGATAGTCATCACCACCCACCGCCCACTCTTGGGCTACTCTTTAACCAACGAATAGTGGGTTTGGCTGTCACAGCTAAAAGATGGATGATGTTTGATGTGAGGGGGGATTCGATCCCACAACCCTTAGATTACGAATCGAGCGCCTTAACAACCTGACCATCTTGGGTCATATTGCTACAGCAGAAAGCATTTCATATACTTTGGTAAGGCTGGATTAGTTTCCAATACCTTGCTCGGAGAGGATATATTTCAGGTATACTTCGTGCCAATAGATCTCGTGTTAATGAAATTACATGAGGTAAAGAGGTTTGCCTTTGTTTAATTAAAAAACTGTTTAAGAGGTAATAAAGACTGCTAATTGAAATATATTCCCTATTTGAAGTGTAAGTATCCATGTTGCTTTCTGATACCGCAGAGCATGGGGAAGTCCATAAGTTTCCGTGGGGCCGTCTTTGAAGCCCAAGACATGATGAAAGAGCACCGGTGTCATGACCCAGTTTGTGATACCCAGCTGTGGAAGGTTCGACATGAACTGGACATGACCCGACTGAAACTACGAGAACTTGAAAAACAATTAAACATACGGTAAGTGGCTTGCAAGTAGGATGCTGGATCGTATGGTACACACTGGGTAATGTATCATGAGGATGTCATAAGACCATGATGACCTAATTATTGAATGTTAAATAATGAATAAGGTACCTAAAATATGAAGGACCTGATGATATAATTATTGAACATCACTCAAGGGGTATGGTGGACAACACACGAAATGGACTGATGTCGAAATTATTAAATGTTAGGCAATGGGTAAGGTAGCTAAAACATGAAGAACTTGATGATGTAACTTTTGAACGTTAAACAGTGGGTAAGGTTACTAAAACGTGAAGAACCTGATGATGTAATTATTAAACATTAAACAGTGGGTGAGGTTACTAAAACGTGAAGAACCTGATGATGTAATTATTAAACGTTAAACGGTGGGTGAGGTAGCTAAAATGTGAAGAACTTGACGATGTAATTATTAAGCGTTAAACAGTGTGTAAAGTTACTAAAACGTGAAGAACCTGATGATGTAATTATTAAGCGTTAAACAGTGTGTAAAGTTACTAAAACGTGAAGAACCTGATGATGTAATTATTAAACATTAAACAGTGGGTAAGGTTACTAAAATGTGAAGAACCTGATGATGTAATTATTAAACGTTAAACAGTGTGTAAGGTTACTAAAATGTGAAGAACCTGATGATGTAATTATTAAACGTTAAACAGTGTGTAAGGTTACTAAAAGGTGAAGAACTTGATGATGTAATTATTAAACGTTAAACAGTGAGTGAGGTTACTAAAAGGTGAAGAACTTGATGATGTAATTATTAAACGTTAAACAGTGAGTAATGTTACTAAAACGTGAAGAACCTGATGATGTAATTATTAAACGTTAAACAGTGGGTAAGGTAGCTAAAATGTGAAGAACTTGACGATGTAATTATTAAACGTTAAACAATGGGTAAGATAGCTAAAATGTGAAGAACCTGATGATGTAATTATTAAACGTTAAACAGTGGGTAAGGTAGCTAAAATGTGAAAAACTTGATGATGTAATTATTAAGCGTTAAACAGTGTGTAAAGTTACTAAAACGTGAGAACCTGATGATGTAATTATTAAACATTAAACAGTGGGTAAGGTTACTAAACTGTGAAGAACCTGATGATGTAAGTGTTGGACGTTAAAAAATAGGTAAGGTTACTAAAACGTGAAGAACCTGATGATGTAATTATTAAACGTTAAATAGTGTGTAAGATAGCTACAACATGAACAACTTGATAATATAACGGTTGCACGTTGAACAGTGGGTAATATAGCTAAAACATGAACTACTTGATAATGTAACGGTTGCACGTTAAACAGTGGGTGAGATTGCCAAAACATGAAGGACTTGATGATGTAATTATTGAATGTTAGACAGTGGGTAAGGAACCTAAAACATGAGGAACCTGGTGATCGAATTATTGAATGTTATACAATGGGTAAGGTATTTAAAACACGAAGGATCTGATGAAGTAATTTTTATACAACGAGAGAATTATGTGTTAAAAAATAATTGAATTAATGCACATTTCATATCGAACCTTAAGTTATCTTAATTATAGCATGACGCGTATGAGTTACTGGAATTATATTTACTATCTTTTCTAGTTTTTGCATTTTAATGAAGCCACGAATCAACCAGCAAAACAATAAATCCAGCTTAGTGAGTAGACATCAACTATTGTTAATCAAATGGCGTATTTGAAACGAATGACTCGAAATATATTTTCTTTACGCTTGCATTTTGATATTTCTTTAAAAGCTGAGTTATAATCTTTTCGAGTTTGTTGCTATTCAAATTTAAAGCGAGAAAAATTAAAGAAAAATTGATTATTTTCGGTGGTGAGTGTAATCGCTAAGTTCACAGATGGAACCAGTCGGCCTTACATTGTGTCGTTCCAAAAATACACACGTGGGATTAATAAGATATGTGAAAATTACCTTCGTTATTAGTGTGATTTTTAAGCATTATAAGGCATCTACTTCTATTTTAGCAGTGGTTAGACAATGGTTTGCGTCCCGTTGTCACAAAATCGCACTTTGTACTTTGGAACCCAGAGGGTGCGTGGTTGGGTAAGGATTTTTCAGTTGTTTCCCTTGGGTGTTGTTGACTATTTCTGTCTTTTTTCTGTTCTCTTAGTTCAATTAGCTTTGGGCGAAATTCCTAAAATATAGAGTCGCGTTCATTTCAGCTCTTAGCCGTTTAAGAACGTGAAATAATGAGTTCTTAAAAACGGGATGATTTGACATTCATTGTTAAACTTCTACTGAAGCGATGAAAAAGATTAATTTTATATTAATTTATATTAGTACTAACATGAGTTCTTAGGTTTCCTTCTGTTTAGCCCCCACTCGCCAAATGGCACAGCGATACATATACCAACGTACAACATAAAATACCGGGTTGCTGTACTCGTGGTGAGCACCTTACAGATAAATTACTGTAGAGTGTTTTGCTCTTAACTGCAAACAAACCTTTTATTTAGAAGTGAGACAAATCATATCATTATTTATTTTCCATTTAACGATCTTACGTTTTTTTTTCATTTAAAATTAAAAATGTATTATCTTTCTTGTGTGTTTGAAGGTCGTCATCTGGTGAGCACGTCACACAAAGGGATTTAACCAGGAGTCACACCTCCACCAATGAGCTTCGTCTCGATGTTCCCTCATCTCACTCTTACTATCACAACAAACTTCGAAACACTGAAATCACTGAAATTGAAACTGTTTTGTGAGTTTGGTGTAACTTAGAGCACACTCTGGTGGGTGATTTGAATTTCAATAGTTTAGAGAATAATTTATTCGTATTGTTCTAATCCTTCGTAAATAATCAAATAAAAAACATTGACATACGTAGAAGAATCATATTTTAAGCACGAATTTATGTAATATGAAAGTCCATATTTACGTAATTCTTATTTGTACTAAGTCTTCTTCTTTTGTGGAGCTTAAAGAGGTTTTACCTATTCATTGCTTCTTCTAATATATTCTAATATAGTTTCGGATTCTCCTTTCTATTGATGATGATGGATATAGTTGATCAAATCAACTGAAGTGTTGTTGAAATATTCAGCATTGCACGTTGTTTAAACTTTATTGAAAACTCTGGTTTGATACTCAAAACGTTTTTTATCTCAACTTGGTAAAGACTCATGAGCACTATTTCCAGAAGACGGAGTTTTGTTTCTTGAGATAGACGTGTCAATTTTCCCACCTTTCCTTTACAGCTCTCTACAAACTCACTAATGTCTTAAGCTATGACTCAAATAGTTCGTCAGACCAAAAGCAAAGAAATCCAATGGAATCTGCGTCAGGGGACTTCACAGGCTTGTGGTTACGAACAGGATTCCTGTGGTTTATGAAACTACATCAGAAGATTTCACAGGTTTGTGGTCAAACAGGAATGCTGTGGTTTATGGAATTGCATCAGGGTAATTGACAAGTTTATTATCGAACAAGATTGCTGTAGTTTCAGTTTTTTTAAGGTACCTTGCTTGTGAAAACGTCTGTTTGATTTCAGATTTGGACTAGAAGTTTGTAAACCCTCGTCAACTTCAAATTAAATGCACCAGAAGATAGGACAGACTTCATTACAAAAGCCATTTTGGCGCCAAAAGTTTTCCTTTCATAAATGTAACGTTAGCTTTGCAAATTAGTGCGTTGGTCTTTAATAGTTTCGAGTTTCTGAAGTCGCTGCTAACCTACAAGAAATATTTGTTTCTCTGAACATTACTGAAGATTTTTTTATTTCTTAAAATATTTGAAATCCCTCTTCACTGTGCAACAGTTTTAGTGTAATATTATGTCTATATACGTTTAAAGAGAGTGAACAGGTGTCGCTCCAGCCATTAATCAACTTTTTAAAAGGTCTTTTATATGCCGAACAAACAGTGTTTGCAGATAATTGTTAATCACATAACCTAAGCTCTAAAGTAATTTTCACATCGTCTGGACAGTGACCTATATCACTACATTGTCTATTATTAAGTAGGGGATTAGGTGAAGAAATACCATTTCCTGTATAAAAAGTTCTGAGTGATTAAATGTAGCTTTCCATACAGGAAATATTGAATTATGAAATACTTTCTCCCATAGACGAAGTTGTAGGTAGTCACATATAATCAAACAACATTGAAAAGTCTTGAATGATGAAAAGTAATATTCTATATAGAAGCTTTGAAGTATGAAATGTAAGGTACTATATACGTAGCCTTAAGTAATGAAATAGAATTTATTATGAAATATCAAAATACAATTGTCAGTTCTATTAAATAAAAGCTTGAAATCTTAACACGAACTCCGCTGCTATAAGTTTTTCAAGTCAAAGTTTTTAATGTTAACGGAACTATATTTATACTTCTCTGTAGTTCAGCTTTACTGTGCAAAATTCGAACATGAATTTTTGTAACTTATATTATTCTGTAGTGAGTACAATCCAAGGTGATTTTCTGAACAGCGAATAAAGGAACGTATGTGAAATGACTCTGTGTTATATTAAAATTCAGTAAAAATTGTTGAATTCAGTTATATGTATTGTGACTGATTACGTCTTACAGGTTTATTCTCCCTCATAGAAAGTAAATGTGCTCTACTTTTAACATTCACAGAACGTTTATCGAAAATGAAACTTTAATTGCAAGATGGAATGGGCTTATGGTGTTTTATAGGAGGATTGATTCCAACTAAACGTCTATTGTTATCCTACAAACCACAGAAACATTGATATGGTTTATGTTATTTCTACGACAATTCTAATTTTCCGCCTTATTCAGGACATTTACAAACAGCCAGGAATAGATCAGAGAGCTGGCATTTTGATCTGGTTTGTCTTATGCTGTGTTTCGAAGTAATGTTTTCCTGACATTTAATGTTTTAATATTATTATTAAAGCACAAAGTAATTCAACGTTTTACACTGAAAAATAATAATGATATGAAAATAATAAAAATCAGAGGTCTTTAAATAATAATGAGGAATACTGGGAACCTAGCTAATAAAAATTGCTGAGGAACATTGAATAATGTCTGTAAATTATCAAGAATTACTAATAAATTGTTGCTAATGAATACTAAATAATATCTATGAATTATGTCGAAATAGAAAAATTGGCAATTCTTCAAATTAGTAAATTATTTCTAGAAATTATCGAAGACAACTACCAAACAAAGGTAAGGAATCAATAATGAAAAAGAATCGCTAAACCAAAACATAAGAATTACTGAAAAATCGCTAAGAAACACTAATGTTATTTGATTCTATAAAACCACTATGGGTTACTTACAAAATACTGGAACTTAATGAGAAATAGTTGGGATTTAAAGAACAATTACTATGAATTATTTATCCATTGTTAGGAATCACTGGAACTTAATCAGAAGTAGATGGGACTTAAAGAACAATTACTACGAATGATTAATACATTCTTAGAAATTACTGGACATTAATCAGGAATACCTGGAATTTAAAGAACAATTACTATGAATTAATAAGACATTGCGAGGAATTACTGGACATTAATGAGGAATATTTGCGATTTAAAGAACAATTACTATGAATTATTAATACATTCTTAGAAAATACTACATTAATGAGAAATAGTTGGGATTTAAAGAAAAAATACTATGAATTATTAATACATTGTTCGTAATTACTGAACATTAATAAGGAATACCTTGAATTTAAAGAACAATTACTGTGAATTATTTATACATTGCCAGGAATTACTGGACATTAATCAAGAATAGCTGGTAATTAAAGAACAAATACTATAAATTATTAATACATTGTTAGGAATTACTGGAACTTAATGAGGAATTGTTGGGATTTAAAGAAAAATTACTTTGAATAATTAATAATTTCTTCGGAATTACTGGACATTAATGGATAATAGCTGGTATGTAAAAAAACAATTATTATGAATTATTAATACATTGTTAGGAATTACTGGACATTAATCGAGAATAGCTGGTATTTAAAAGAACAATTATTATGAATTATTAACACATTGTGAGGAATAACTATAACTTAATGAGGAATAGTTGGGATTTAAAGAACAATTACTATGAATTATAAATACATAGTTAGTAATTAATGGACATTAATGAGGAATAGTTGGGATTTAATGAACAATTATTATGAATTATTAATACATTGTTAGGAATTACTGGACATCAATCAAGAATAGCTGGAATTTAAAGAACAATTGCTATTAATTATTAATACATTGTTACGAATTACTGGACATTATTTAGGAATATCTGGAATTTAAAGAACAATTGCTTTGAACTTTTAAGACATTGCTAGGAATTACTGGTCATTAATGAAGAATAGCTGGGATTTAAAAAACAATTACAATGAATTATTAATACATTGTCAGAAATTATTGGACATTTATCAGAAGTAACTTAAATTTAAAGAACAATTACTATGAATTATTAATACATTGTTAGGAATTACTGGACTTTAATTAGGAATAGCTAGAATTTAAAGAACAATTACTATGAATAATTAATACATTGATAGGAATTACTGAACATTAATCAAGAATAGCTGGAATTTAAAGAACAATTATTATGAATTATTGATACATTGTTCCCAAATAGTGAACATTATTCAGAAATAGCTGGAATTAAAAGAACAATTACTTTGAATTATTAATACATTGTTAGGAATAACTGAAACTTAATGAGGAATAGTTGGGATTTAAACAACAATTATAATGAATTATTAATACATTTTAGGAATTACTGGACATTAATCGAGAATAGCTGGTATTTAAAAGAACAATAATTAGGAATTATTAATACATTGTGAGGAATAACTGTAACTTATTGAGGAATAGTTGGGATTTAAAGAACAATTATAATGAATTATTAATACATTGTTAAGAATTACTAGACACTAATCAAGAAAAAACTGGAATTTGAAGAACAATTTCTATCAATTATTAATACCTTGTTAGGAATAACCAATCATTAATCAGGAATACCTGGAATTTAACGAACAATTACTATGAATTATTAAGACATTGCTAGGAATTACTGGACATTTATGAGGAATAAATAAGATTTAAAAATCAATAACTATGAATTGTTAAGACATTCAGAGCAATTATTGGACATTAATCACGAATATTTGATATTTAAAGAACAATTACTTTGAGTTATTAATACATTCTTAGAAATTAGTGGATATTAATCAGGAATAGCTGAAACTAAAAAACAATTAATATGAATTATTAATACATTATTAAAAATTGCTGGACATTAATGAGAAATAGCTGAAATTTCAAGAACAATAACTATGAATTATTAATACATTGTTCGAATTACAGGAAATTAATCAGGAATAGCTGGAATTTTAAGAACAATTATTTTGAATTATTCATACATTGTTCGGAATTACTGAACATTAATCAGGAATAGCTGGAATTAAAAGAACAATTATTATGAATTATTAATACATTCTTAGGAATTACTGGGCATTAATGAGGAATAGTTGGGATTTAAAGAACAATTACAATGAATTATTAATACATTGTTAGAAAATACTAGACATTAATGAGAAATAGTTCTGATTTAAAGAACAATTACTGTGAATTATTAATACATTGTTCGTAATTACTGAACATTAATAATGAATACCTGAAATTTAAAGAACAATACTGTGAATTAGTAATACATTGTTAAGAATTACTAGATATTAATCAAGATTAGCTGGAATTTGAAGAACAATTACTATGAATTATTAATACATTCTTCGGAATTACTGGACATTAATCAGGAATAGCTGGAATTTTAAGAACAATTACTTTGAATTATAAATACATTGTTAGGAATTACTGGACATTAATTAGGAATATTTGCGATTTAAAGAACAATTACTATGAATTATTAATACATTCTTAGAAAATACTACATTAATGAGAAATAGTTAAAATTTAAAGAACAATTATTATGAATTTTTAATACATTAGTAGGAATTATTAAACATTAATGAGGAATAGTTGGGATTTAAAGAACAATTACTATGAATTCTTAATACATTGCTAGGAATTACTGGACATCAATCAACCAGTAATCAAGAATAGCTGGTATTTAAAGAACAATTACAATTAATTACTAACACATTCTTACGAATCACTGGACATTAATGAGGAATAGTTCCGATTTAAAGAACAATTACTATGAATTATTAATACATTGTTAGGAATTACTGGACATTAATCAGGAATAGCTAGGATTTAAAGAACAATTACTATTAATTATTAATACATTGTTACGAATTACTCGACATTGATCAGGAATATCTGGAATTTAAAGAACAATTGCTTTGAAGTTTTAAAACATTGCTAGGAATTACTGGTCATTAATCAAAAATAGCTTGTATTTAAAGAACAACTACTAAGATTATTAATACATTCTTAGAAATCACTGGACATTAATGAGGAATATTTGCGATTTAAAGAACAATTACCATGAATTATTAATACATTCTTAGAAATTACTGGACATAATGAGAAATAGCTGGAATTTAAAGAGCAAATACTGTGATTTATTAATATATTGTTAGGAATTACTGAATATTAATTAACAATAACTGGAATTTAAAGAACAATTATTATGAATTAATGATACTTTTTTAGGAATTACTGGGCATTAATCAGTAATAGCTGGAATTTAAAGAACAATTACTATGAATTATTAATACATTGTTCGGAATTACCGGACATTAATCAGGAATAGCTGGAATTTTAAGAACAATTACTTTGAATTATTCATACATTGTTCGGAATTACTCAACATTAATAATGAATACCTGAAATTTAAAGAACAATTACTATGAATTATTAAGACATTGCGAGAAATTACTGGACATTAATCAAGAATAGCTGGTATTCAAAGAACAATTACTATGTATTATTAATACATTCTTAGAAAATACTAGACATTAATGAGAAATAATTGGGATTTAAAGGACAAATACCATGAATTATTAATACATTGTTCGTAATTACTGAACATTAATAAGGAATAGCTGAGATTTAAAAAACAATTACAATGAATTATTAATAGATTGTCAGAAATTATTCGACATTTATCAGGAGTATTTGTTTGTTTTGGAATTTCGCACAAAGCTACTCGAGGGCTATCTGTGCAAGCCGTCCCTAATTTTGCAGTGTGAGACTAGAGGGAAGGCAGCTAGTCATCACCACCCACCGCCAACTCTTGGGCTACTCTTTTACCAACGAATAGTGGGATTGACCGTAACATTATACGCCCCCACGGCTGGGAGGGCGAGCATGTTTAGCGCGACGCGGGCGCGAACACGCGACCCTCGGATTACGAGTCGCACGCCTTACGCGCTTGGCCATGCCAGGACTATCAGGAGTAACTTAAATTTAAAGAACAATTACTATGAATTATTAATACATTGTTAGGAATTACTGGACATTAATCAGGAATAGCTGGAACTTAAAAAACACTTTCAAGAAATTATTAATACATTGTTAGCAATTACTGGACTTTAATTAGGAATAGCTAGAATTTAAAGAACAATTACTTGGAATAATTAATACATTGTTACGAATTACTTGACATTATTTAAGGATAGCTTGAATTTAAAGAACAATATTATGAATTATTAATACATTGTTCGGAATTACTGTACATTAATCAGGAATAGCTGGGATTTGAAAAACAATTACAATGAATTATTAATACATTGTCAGAAATTATTGGTCATTTATCAGGAGTAACTTAAATTTAAAGAACAATTACTATCAATTATTAATACATTGTTAGGAATTACTGGACATTAATCAGGAATATCTGGAACTTAAAGAACAATTTCAAGAAATTATTAATACATTGTTAGGAATTACTGAACATTAATCAAGAATAGCTGGAACTTAAAGAACAATTATTATGAATCATTGATACATTGTTCCCAAATACTGAACATTAATCAGAAATAGCTGGAATTAAAATAACAATTATTTTGAATTATTAATACATTGTTAGGAATAACTGGAACTTAATGAGGAATGGTCGGGATTTAAAGAACAATTATAATGAATTATTAATACATTTTAGGAATTACTGGACATTAATCGAGAATAGCTGGTATTTAAAAGAACAATTATTATGAATTATTAACACATTGTGAGGAATAACTATAACTTAATGAGGAATAGTTGGGATTTAAATAACAATTATTATGAATTATTAATACATTGTTAAGAATTACAAGACATCAATCATGAATAGCTGGAATTTGAAGAACAATTTCAATGAATTATTAATACCTTGTTAGGAATAACTAATCATTAATCTGGAATTTAACCAACAATTACTATGAATTATTAATACATTGTTAGTGATTACTGGTAATTAATCAGGAATAACTGGTATTTAAAGAACAATTTATATCAATTCTTAACACATGGTTAGAAATAAATGGACATTAATGATGAATAGTTGGGATTTAGAGAACAATTACTATGAATTATTAATACCTTGTTAGAAATAACTAATCATTAATCAGGAATACCAGGAATTTAATGAACAATTACTATGAATTATTAAGACATTGCTAGGAATTACTGGACATTTATGAGGAATAGTTGGGATTTAAAAAAACAAGTACCATGAATTGTTAATACATTTTTATGAATTACTGGACATTAATCAAGAATAGCTGGAATTTAAAGAACAATTATTATTACTTATGGATACATTGTTAGCAATAACTGGACATTTATCAGGAATAGGTGGCATTTAAAGAACAATTACTATGAATTATTAATACATTTTTCGGAATTACTGGACATTAATCGGGAATACCTAGAATAAAAAGAACAATTACTATGAATTATTAATACATTGTTAAGAATTACAAGACATCAATCATGAATAGCTGGAATTTGAAGAACAATTACAATGAATTATTAATACCTTGTTAGGAATAACTAATCATTAATCTGGAATTTAACCAACAATTACTATGAATTTTTAATACATTGTTAGTGATTACTGGTAATTAATCAGGAATAACTGGTATTTAAAGAACAATTTATATCAATTCTTAACACATGGTTAGAAATTAATGGACATTAATGATGAATAGTTGGGATTTAAAGAACAATTACTATGAATTATTAATACATTGTTAGGAATTACTGAACATTAATCAACAATAGCTGGAATTTAAAGAACAATTATTATGAATTATTGATACTTTGTTAGCAATTACAGGACATTAATCAGGAATAGCTCGAATTTTAAGAATAATTACTTTGAATTGTTAATACATTTATAAATGCATTTATACATTAGGAATGGTGGCATTCCTAATAGGTCTCCAAGGACGCTTTACCCAGTTTTTTCTGTTATCTTTGCCTTTGGAACAGCAGAGACACCGCAGCGCAACAGGAATCATTGTTCGGAATTACTCGATATTTATGAGGAATAGTTGAAATTTAAAGAACAATTACTATGAATTATTAATAGATTGTTAGAAATTTTTGGAGATTAATAAAGAATAGGTGGGATATTAAGAACAATTACTATAAATTATTAATAAATTCTAAATAATTATTGGACATTAATGAGCAATAGTTGGCATTTAAAGAACAATTTCTATGAATTATAAATACATTGTTTTAAATTACTGGACATTAATCAAGAATAGATGGAATTTAAAGAACAATTACTATAATTTATTAATACATTGTTAGTGATTACTGGTAATTAATCAGGAAAAACTGGTATTTAAAGAACAATTAATATCAATTCTTAACAAATGGTTAGAAATTAATGGACATTAATGAAGAATAGTTAGGATTTAAAGAACAATCACTATCAATTATTAATACATTTTTAAAAATTACTGAACATTAATGAGGAAGAGTTGGGGTTTAAAAAACAATAACAATGAATTATTAATACATTGTTAGCAATAACAGAACATTATTTAGGAACAGATCGAATTTAAAGAACAATTACTATGAATTATTAATACATTGTTAGGAATTACTGGACATTAATGAGGAATAGTTGGGATTTAAGGAACAATTACTATGAATTATTAATACATTGTTAAGAATTAATGGACATTAATAAAGAATAGGTAGGATTTAAACACAATTACTATGAATTGATAATACATTCTAAGGAATTACTGGACATTAATGACGAATAATTGGCATTTAAAGAACAATTACAATGAATTATAAATACATTGTTATGAATTACTGGACATAATCAAGAATAGCTAGAATTTAAAGAAAAATTACCATAGATTATTAATACATTGTTAGTGTTTACTGGACACTAATCAGGAATAGCTGTTATTTCAAGAACAATTACTGTGAATTCTTAACACAAGGTAAGAAATTAATGGACATTAATCAAGAATAGCTGGAACTTGAAGAACAATTACAATGAATTATTAATACATTGTTAGGAATAACAGAACATTATTGAGGAATAGCTCGAATTTAAAGAACAATTACTATGAATTATTAATACATATTTAGAAATTAATGGACATTAATGAAGAATAGCTGGTAATTAAAAAACAAATATTATCAATTACTAATACATTGTTAGGAATTACTGGGCATTAATAAAAATAGTTGGGATTTAAAGAACAATTATTATGAATTATTAATACATTGATCGGAAATACTGGACATTAATGAGGAATAGTTGGGATTTAAGAATCAGTTATTATAAAATATTAATATATTCTTAGTAATTACTGGAAATTAATAAGAAATAGTTGGTGTTTAAAGAACAATTGCTATGAATTATTAATACATTATTAGGAATTACTGGACATTAATCAGGAATAGCTGGAATTTAAAAAACAATTTTTATGAATTATTAATACATTGTTAGGAATTACTTGACATTAATCAAGAATAGCTGGTAATTAAAAGAACAATTATTATGAATTACTAATACATTCTTAGGAATTACTGGACATTAATGAAAAATAGTAGGGATTCAAAGAACAATTATTATGAATACATTGCTAGGAATTACTCGACATTGATGAGGAATAGTTGGAATTTAAAGAACATTTACTATGAATTGTTAATAGATTGTTAGAAATTATTGGACATTAATAAAGAAGAGGTGGGATATAAAGAAAAATTACTATGAATTATTAATACATTCTAAGGAATTACTGGACATTAATGAGGAATAGTTGGCATTTAAAGAACAATTATTCTGAATTATAAATACATTATTATGAATTACAGAATATTATTGAGTAATAGCTGGAATTAAAAGAACAATTTTTATGAATTATTAATACATTGTTAATAATTACTCGACATTAATCACGAATAGTTGGTATTTAAAGAACAATTACTATAAATTATTAAAACATAGTAAGAAATTAATTGACATAAATGAAGAATAGCTGCAATTTAAAGAGCAATTACTGTGAATTATTAATACATTGTTAGTAATTACTGGACATTAATCAAGAATAGCTGGTAATTAAAAAACAATTATTATCAATTACTAATACATTGTTAGGAATTACTGGGCATTAATAAAAATAGTTGGGATTTAAAGACCAATTATTATGAATTATTAATACATTGATCGAATTTACTGGACATTAATGAGGATTAGTTGAAATTTAAAAAACAATTACTATGAATTAGTAATAGATTGTTAGGAATTATTGGACATTAATAAAGAATAAGTGGGATATAAAGAACAATTAATATGAATTATTTATACATTCTAAAAAATTACTCGATATTAATGAAAAATAGTTGGCATTTAATGAACAACTACTATGAATTATTAATACATTGTTATGAATTACTGGACATTAATCAAAAATAGCTGGAATTTAAAGAACAATTATTATGATATATTAATATATTCATAGGAAATACTGGACAATATGAGGAATAGTTGGAATAAAATAACAATGACTATGAATTATTAATACATTGTTTGTTAATTACTGGACATTAATGAGGAATAGTTGGGATTTAAAAAACAATTACTATGATTTATTAATACATTCTTAGGAATTACTGGACAGTAATGAGGAATAGTTGCAATTTAAAGAACAATTACTATGAATTATTTATACGTTATTAGGAATCATTGCACATTAATGAGGAATAACTGGAATTTAAAGAACCATTACAATGAATTATTAATACATTGTTAGGAATTACTAGTAATTAATGCAGAATAGCAGGAATTTAACGAACAATTATTGTGTATTATTAATACATTGTTAAGATTTACTAGACATTATGAGGAATTGCTGAAATTTAAAGAACGAATACTATGAATTATTAATACAATGGTAGGAATAACAGAACATTAATGAGAAATAGATGGGATTTAAGGAACAATAACTATGAATTATTTATACATTGTTAAGAATTACTGAACATTACTCAAGAATAGCTTCAATTTAAAGAACAATTACATTGCATTATTAACACATTGTTAGGAATAACTGTATATTAATCAAGAATAGCTGAAATATAAAGAACGATTACTGTGAATTATTAATACATTGCTAGGAATTACTGGACATTAATGAGGAATAGTTGAAATTTTAAGAACAATTACAATGAATTATTAATAGATTGTTAGGAATTATTGGACATTAGTAAAGAATAGGTGGGATTTAAAGAACAATTACTACTAATTATTAATACATTCTTAGGAATTACTGGATATTAATGAAGAATAGGTGGATTTTAAAGAACAATTACTATGAATTCTTAACAAATATTTAGAAATTGATGGTCATTAAATTAAGAATAGCTAGAATTTAAAGAACAATTACTATGAATTATTAACAAATTGTTAGGAATTACTGGACATGAATCAGGAATAGCTGGAATTTAAAGAACAATTTTTATAAATTAATAATACACTTTTAGGAATTATTGGACATTAATAAGGTATGTTTGGGATTTTAAAAAATGTTATTATGAAGTATTAATACATTGTTAGGAGTTACTGGACATTAATGACGAATAGTTGAAATTTAAAGAACCATTACAATGAATTATAAATGCATTATTAGGAATTACTGCACATTAATCAAGAATAGATGGAATTTCATGAACAATTATTATGTATTATTAATATATTTTTAAGAATTACAGGACATTAATCAGGAATAGCTGGAATTTAAAGAACAATTATTATGATATATTAATAAATTCCGAGGAATTACTGGACATTATGAGGAATAGTTGGGAATAAAATAACAATGACTATGAATTATTAATACATTATTGAGAATTACTGGAGGGTAATGAGGAATATTTGGGATTAAAAGAACAATCACTCGGAATTATTAATACATTATTAGGAATTATTGGACATTAATGACGAATAGTTGCGATTTAAAGAACAATTACTATGAATTATTTATACGTTATTAGGAATTATTGCACATTAATGAGAAAGAGCTGGAATTTAAAGAACCATTACAATGAATTATTAATACATTGTTAAGATTTACTAGACATTATGAGGAATAGCTGAAATTCAAAGAACAAATACTATGAATTATTAATACATTGGTAGGAATTACTGAACATTAATCAAGAATAGCTTCAATTTAAAGAACAATTACAATGCATTATTAACACATTGTTAGTAATAACTGGACATTAATCAGGAATAGCTGAAATATAAAAAACAATTACTCTGAATTATTAATAGATTGTTAAAAATTATTCGACATTAATCAGGAATAGTTGGTATTTAAAGAACAATTTTTATCAATTATTAATACATTGTTAGGAATTACTGGACATTAATAAGGTATAGTTGGGATATAAAAAAGGTTATTATGAATTATTAATACATTGTTAGGAATTACTGGACATTTATGACGAATAGTTGGGACTTAAAGAACAATTACTACGAATGATTAATACATTATTAGAAATTACTGGACAGTAATCAGGAATACCTGGTATTTAAAGAACAATTACTATGAATTAATAAAACATTGCGAGGAATTACTGGACATTAATGAGGAATATTTGCGATTTAAAGAACAATTACTATGAATTATTAATACATTCTTAGAAAATACTACATTAATGAGAAATAGTTGGGATTTAAAGAAAAAATACTATGAATTATTAATACATTATTCGTAATTACTGAACATTAATAAGGAATACCTTGAATTTAAAGAACAATTACTGTGAATTATTTATACATTGCCAGGAATTACTGGACATTAATCAAGAATAGCTGGTAATTAAAGAACAAATACTATGAATTATTAATACATTGTTAGGAATTACTGGAACTTAATGAGGAATTGTTGGGATTTAGGGAAAAATTACTTTGAATAATTAATAATTTCTTCGGAATTACTGGACATTAATGGATAATAGCTGGTATGTAAAAAAACAATTATTATGAATTATTAATACATTGTTAGGAATTACTGGACATTAATCGAGAATAGCTGGTATTTAAAAGAACAATTATTATGAATTTTTAATACATTAGTAGGAATTATTAAACATTAATCAGGAATAGTTGGGATTTAAAGAACAATTACTATGAATTATAAATACATAGTTAGTAATTAATGGACATTAATGAGGAATAGTTGGGATTTAAAGAACAATTATTATGAATTATTAATACATTGTTAGGAATTACTGGACATCAATCAAGAATAGCTGGAATTTAAAGAACAATTACTATTAATTATTAATACATTGTTACGAATTACTGGACATTATTTAGGAATACCTGGAATTTAAAGAACAATTGCTTTGAACTTTTAAGACATTGCTAGGAATTACTGGTCATTAATGAAGAATAGCTGGTATTTAAAGTACAATTACAATGAATTATTAATACATTCTTCGAAATCACTGGACATTAATGAGGAATATTTGCGATTTAAAGAACAATTACCATGAATTATTAATATATTCTTAGAAAATACTAGACATTAATGAGAAATAGTTGGGATTTTAAGAACAAATACCATGAATTATTAATACATTGTGCGTAATTACTGAACATTAATCAGGAATAGCTGGGATTTAAAAAACAATTACAATGAATTATTAATACATTATCAGAAATTATTGGACATTTATCAGAAGTAACTTAAATTTAAAGAACAATTACTATGAATTATTAATACATTGTTAGGAATTACTGGACATTAATCAGGAATAGCTGGAACTTAAAGAACAATTTCAAGAAATTATTAATACATTGTTAGGAATTACTGGACTTTAATTAGGAATAGCTAGAATTTAAAAAACAATTACTATGAATAATTAATACATTGATAGGAATTACTGAACATTAATCAAGAATAGCTGGAATTTAAAGAACAATTATTATGAATTATTGATACATTGTTCCCAAATACTGAACATTATTCAGAAATAGCTGGAATTAAAAGAACAATTACTTTGAATTATTAATACATTGTAAGGAATAACTGAAACTTAATGAGAAATAGTTGGGATTTAAAGAACAATTATAATGAATTATTAATACATTTTAGAAATAACTGGACATTAATCGAGAATAGCTGGTATTTAAAAAACAATTACAAGAAATTATTAATACATTGTTAGCAATTACTGGACTTTAATTAGGAATAGTTAGAATTTAAAGAACAATTACTTGGAATAATTAATACATTGTTACGAATTACTTGACATTATTTAAGGATAGCTTGAATTTAAAGAACAATACTATGAATTATTAATACATTATTCGTAATTACTGAACATTAATAAGGAATACCTTGAATTTAAAGAACAATTACTGTGAATTATTTATACATTGCCAGGAATTACTGGACATTAATCAAGAATAGCTGGTAATTAAAGAACAAATACTATGAATTATTAATACATTGTTAGGAATTACTGGAACTTAATGAGGAATTGTTGGGATTTAGGGAAAAATTACTTTGAATAATTAATAATTTCTTCGGAATTACTGGACATTAATGGATAATAGCTGGTATGTAAAAAAACAATTATTATGAATTATTAATACATTGTTAGGAATTACTGGACATTAATCGAGAATAGCTGGTATTTAAAAGAACAATTATTATGAATTTTTAATACATTAGTAGGAATTATTAAACATTAATCAGGAATAGTTGGGATTTAAAGAACAATTACTATGAATTATAAATACATAGTTAGTAATTAATGGACATTAATGAGGAATAGTTGGGATTTAAAGAACAATTATTATGAATTATTAATACATTGTTAGGAATTACTGGACATCAATCAAGAATAGCTGGAATTTAAAGAACAATTACTATTAATTATTAATACATTGTTACGAATTACTGGACATTATTTAGGAATACCTGGAATTTAAAGAACAATTGCTTTGAACTTTTAAGACATTGCTAGGAATTACTGGTCATTAATGAAGAATAGCTGGTATTTAAAGTACAATTACAATGAATTATTAATACATTCTTCGAAATCACTGGACATTAATGAGGAATATTTGCGATTTAAAGAACAATTACCATGAATTATTAATATATTCTTAGAAAATACTAGACATTAATGAGAAATAGTTGGGATTTTAAGAACAAATACCATGAATTATTAATACATTGTGCGTAATTACTGAACATTAATCAGGAATAGCTGGGATTTAAAAAACAATTACAATGAATTATTAATACATTATCAGAAATTATTGGACATTTATCAGAAGTAACTTAAATTTAAAGAACAATTACTATGAATTATTAATACATTGTTAGGAATTACTGGACATTAATCAGGAATAGCTGGAACTTAAAGAACAATTTCAAGAAATTATTAATACATTGTTAGGAATTACTGGACTTTAATTAGGAATAGCTAGAATTTAAAAAACAATTACTATGAATAATTAATACATTGATAGGAATTACTGAACATTAATCAAGAATAGCTGGAATTTAAAGAACAATTATTATGAATTATTGATACATTGTTCCCAAATACTGAACATTATTCAGAAATAGCTGGAATTAAAAGAACAATTACTTTGAATTATTAATACATTGTAAGGAATAACTGAAACTTAATGAGAAATAGTTGGGATTTAAAGAACAATTATAATGAATTATTAATACATTTTAGAAATAACTGGACATTAATCGAGAATAGCTGGTATTTAAAAAACAATTACAAGAAATTATTAATACATTGTTAGCAATTACTGGACTTTAATTAGGAATAGTTAGAATTTAAAGAACAATTACTTGGAATAATTAATACATTGTTACGAATTACTTGACATTATTTAAGGATAGCTTGAATTTAAAGAACAATATTATGAATTATTAATACATTGTTCGGAATTACTGTACATTAATCAGGTATAGCTGGGATTTAAAAAACAATTACAATGAATTATTAATACATTGTCATAACTTATTGGTCATTTATCAGGAGTAACTTAAATTAAAAGAACAATTACTATGAATTATTAATACATTGTTAGGAATTACTTGACATTATTTAAGGATAGCTTGAATTTAAAGAACAATATTATGAATTATTAATACATTATTCGGAATTACTGAACATTAATCAGGAATAGCTGGGATTTGAAAAACAATTACAATGAATTATTAATACATTGTTAGAAATTATTGGTCATTTATCAGGAGTAACTTAAATTTAAAGAACAATTACTATCAATTATTAATACATTGTTAGGAATTACTGGACATTAATCAGGAATATCTGGAACTTAAAGAACAATTTCAAGAAATTATTAATACATTGTTAGGAATTACTGAACATTAATCAAGAATAGCTGGAGTTTAAAGAACAATTATTATGAATCATTGATACATTGTTCCCAAATACTGAACATTAATCAGAAATAGCTGGAATTAAACTAACAATTATTTTGAATTATTAATACATTGTTAGGAATAACTGGAACTTAATGAGGAATGGTCGGGATTTAAAGAACAATTATAATGAATTATTAATACATTTTAGGAATTACTGGACATTAATCGAGAATAGCTGGTATTTAAAAGAACAATTATTATGAATTATTAACACATTGTGAGGAATAACTATAACTTAATGAGGAATAGTTGGGATTTAAATAACAATTATTATGAATTATTAATACTTTGTTAGGAATTACTGGACATTAATGAGGAATAGTTAAAATTTAAAGAACAATTATTATGAATTTTTAATACAATAGTAGGAATTATTGGACATTAATGAGGAATACTTGGGATTTAAAGAACAATTACTATAAATTACATTTTTCGGAATTACTGGACATTAATCAGGAATACATGGAATAAAACGAACAATTACTGTTAATTATTAATACATTGTTAAGAATTACAGGACATCAATCATGAATAGCTGGAATTTTAAGAACAATTACAATGAATTATTAATACCTTGTTAGGAATAACTAATCATTAATCTGGAATTTAACCAACAATTACTATGAATTATTAATACATTGTTAGTGATTACTGGTAATTAATCAGGAATAACTGGTATTTAAAGAACAATTTATATCAATTCTTAACACATGGTTAGAAATTAATGGACATTAATGATGAATAGTTGGGATTTAAAGAACAATTACTATGAATTATTAATACATTGTTAGGAATTACTGAACATTAATCAACAATAGCTGGAATTTAAAGAACAATTATTATGAATTATTGATACTTTGTTAGCAATTACAGGACATTAATCAGGAATAGCTCGAATTTTAAGAATAATTACTTTGAATTGTTAATACATTTATAAATGCATTTATACATTAGGAATGGTGGCATTCCTAATAGGTCTCCAAGGACGCTTTACCCAGTTTTTTCTGTTATCTTTGCCTTTGGAACAGCAGAGACACCGCAGCGCAACAGGAATCATTGTTCGGAATTACTCGATATTAATGAGGAATAGTTGAAATTTAAAGAACAATTACTATGAATTATTAATAGATTGTTAGAAATTTTTGGAGATTAATAAAGAATAGGTGGGATATTAAGAACAATTACTATAAATTATTAATAAATTCTAAATAATTATTGGACATTAATGAGCAATAGTTGGCATTTAAAGAACAATTTCTATGAATTATAAATACATTGTTTTAAATTACTGGACATTAATCAAGAATAGGTGGAATTTAAAGAACAATTACTATAATTTATTAATACATTGTTAGTGATTACTGGTAATTAATCAGGAATAACTGGTATTTAAAGAACAATTACTATAATTTATTAATACATTGTTAGTGATTACTGGTAATTAATCAGGAATAACTAGTATTTAAAGAACAATTAATATCAATTCTTAACAAATGGTTAGAAATTAATGGACATTAATGAAGAATAGTTAGGATTTAAAGAACAATGACTATGAATTATTAATACATTTTTAAAAATTACTGAACATTAATGAGGAAGAGTTGGGGTTTAAAAAAACAATTACAATGAATTATTAATACATTGTTAGAAATAACAGAACGTTATTTAGGAACAGCTCGAATTTAAAGAACAATTACTATGAATTATTAATACATTGTTAGGAATTACTGGACATTAATAAGGTATAGTTGGGATATAAAAAAATTTATTATGAATTATTAATACATTGTTAGGAAGTATTGGATATTAATGAGGAAGAGTTGGAATTGAAAGAACAATTATTATGAATTATTAATACATTCTTAGGAATTACTAGACGTTAATGAGGAATGGTTGATATTTAAAGAACAATTACTATAAATTATAAATACATTGTTTGGAATTACTGGACATTAATGAGGAATAGCTGGAATTTAATGAATAATGACTAGGAATTATTAATACATTTTTAGGAATTACTGGACATTTATCAGGAATAGCTGGAATTTAAAGAACAATTAATATGAATTATTAATACATTGTTAGGAATTACTGGAAAATAATGAAGAATAGCTGGTAATTAAAAGAACTATTATTATGAATTATTAATACATTTTTAGGAATTACTGGATATTAATGAAAAATAGATGGGATTTAAAGAACAATTATTATGAATTATTAATACATTGTTTAGAATTATTGGACATTAATGAGGAATAGTTCGGGTTTAAAGAACAATTACTATGTATTATTAATACATTGTAAGGAATTACTGTACATTTATAAGGAATAGCTGGAATTTAAAGAACAATTACACAAATTATTATTACATTTTTAGTGATTACTGGACATTAATAAGAAATAGTTGGGATTTAGAAAACAGTTACTATGAATTATTAATACATTGTTAGCAATTACCGGACATCAATGAGGAATATTTTAAATTTAAAGAACCATAACTATTAATTATTCATACATTGTTAGGAAGTATTGGACACTAATGAGGAATAGTTGGAATTTAAAGAACAATTACTATGAATTATTAATACATTCTTGGGAATTACTGGACATTAATGAGGAACAGTTCAGATTTAAAGAACAATTACTTTTAATTATAAATACATTGTTAAGAATTATTGGACATTAATCATGAATAGTCTGGATTGAAAGAACAATTACTATGAATTATTAATACATTCTCAAAAATTACTGGACATTAATAAGGAATATTTGGGGCTTAAAGAACAATTACTATGAATTATAAATACATTGTCAGGAATTACTGGACATTAATCAGGAATAGCTAGTACTTAAAGAACAATTACTATGAATTTTAATGCATAGTTAGAAATTACTCGACATTAATGAAGAATAGTTGGGATTTAAAGAACAATTACTATGTATTATTAATACATTTTAAGGAATTATTGAACATTAATCAGGAATAGCTGGAATTTAAAGTACAGTTTCTATGGATTATTAATACATTGTCAGGAATTAATGGACATTTATCAGGAATAGCTGGAATTTAAAGAACAATTACTATGAGTTATTAATACATTGTTAGGAATTACTGGAAAATAATGAAGAATAGCTGGGAAATAAAAGAACAATTAGTATTAATTATTAATACATTATTAGGAATTACTGGACTTTAATCAAGAATAGCTGGAATTTAAAGAACAGTTACTGTGAATTATTAATACATTGTTAGGAATTACTGGCATCAATCAGGAATAGCTGGAATTTAAAGAACAATTACGATGAATTATTAATACTTTGTTAGGAATTACTGGATATTTATCAAGAGTAGCTGGAAATTAAAGAACAATTACTATGAATTATTAATACATTCTTAGGAATTACTGGACATTAATGAGGAATAGTTAGGATTTATATAACAATTACTATTTATCATTTATACATTTTCGGAATTATTGGACATTAATGAGGAATAGTTGTGATTTAAAGAACAATGACTATGAATTATTAATGCATAGTTAGAAATTAATGGATATTAATCAAGAATAGCTGAAATTTAAAGAACAATTGCTATGAATTATTAATACATTGTTAAAAATTACTGGCATTAATCAAAAATAGCTGGAATTTGAAGAATAATCTTTATGAATTGTTAATACGTTGTTAGTAATTACTTTACATTAATGAGGAATAGTTGGGATTTAGAAAACAGTTATTATGAATTATTAATACATTGTTAGGAATTAGTGGACATCAATGAGGAATAGTTTAAATTTAAAGAACCATTACTATGAATTATTCATACATTGTTAGGAAGTATTGGACATTAATGATGAATAGTCTGGATTTAAAGAACAATTACTATGAATTATTAATACATTCTTAAAAATTACTGGACATTAATGAGGAATATTTGGGGTTTAAAGAACAATTACTATGAATTATAAATACATTGTTAGGAATTACTGGACATTAATCAGGAATGGCTGGTACTTCAAGAACAATTACTTTGAATTATTAATACATAGTTAGAAATTAATGGTCATTAATCAAGAATAGCTGAAATTTAAGGTACAGTTGCTATGAATTATTAATACATTGTTAAAAATTACTTGCATTAATCAAGAATAGCTGGAATTTAAAGAACAATTACTGTGAATTATTAATATATTCTTTGGAATTACTGGACATTAATCAAGAATTGCTGGAATTTAAAGAACAATTATTATGAATTATTAATACATTGTTAGGAATTACTTGTCATTAATGAGGAATTGTTCGGATTTAAAGAACAATTACAATGAATTATTAATAAATTCTTAGGAATTTCTGGACATTAATGAGGAATAGTTAGGATTTAAAGAACAATTACTATGAATTATTTATACATTTTCCGGAATTATTGGACATTAATGAGGAATAGTTTGGATTTAAAGAACAATTGCTATGAATTATAAATAAATTGTCAGGAATTACTGGACATTAATCAGGATCAGCTGAAATTTTAAGAACGAATACTATAAATTATTAATACATTGGTAGGAATAACTGAACATTAATCAGAAATATTTGGAATTTAAGGAACAATAACTATGAATTATTTATACATTGTTAAGAATTACTGAACATTACTCAAGAATAGCTTAAATGTAAAGAACAATTACATTGCATTATTAACACATTGTTAGGAATAACTGGACATTAATCAGGAATAGCTGAAATATAAAGAACGATTACTGTGAATTATTAATACATTGCTAGGAATTACTGGACATTAATGAGGAATAGTTGAAATTTTAAGAACACTTACAATGAATTATTATTAGATTGTAAGGAATTATTGGACATTAATAAAGAATAGGTAGGATTTAAAGAACAATTACTACTAATTATTAATACATTCTTAGGAATTACTGGACAATAATGAAGAATAGGTGGATTTTAAAGAACAATTACTATGAATTCTTAACAAATAGGTAGAAATTGATGGACATTAAATTAAGAATAGCTAGAATTTAAAGAACAATTACTATGAATTATTAATACATTGTTAGGAAGTATTGAATATTAATGAGGAAGAGTTGGAATTCAAAGAACAATTGCTATAAATTATAAATACATTATTAGGAATTACTGCACATTAATCAAGAATAGATGGAATTTCATGAACAATTACTATGTATTATTAATATATTTTTAAGAATTACTGGACACTAATCAGGAATAGCTGGAATTTAAAGAACAATTATTATGATATATTAATAAATTCAGAGGAATTACTGGACATTTGAGGAATAGTTGGGAATAAAATAACAATGACTATGAATTATTAATACATCATTGGGAATTACTGGACAATAAAGAGGAATAGTTGGGATTTAAAAAACAATTACTATGAATTATTAATACATTCTTAGGAATTACTGGACAGTAATGAGGAATAGTTGCGATTTAAAGAACAATTACTATGAATTATTTATACGTTATTAGGAATTATTGCACATTAATGAGGAAGAGCTAGAATTTAAAAAACCATTACAATGAATTATTAATACATTGTTTAGATTTACTAAACATTATGAGGAATAGCTGAAATTTAAAGAACAAATACTATGCATTATTAACACATTGTTAGGAATAACTGGACATTAATCAGAAATAGCTGAAATATAATGAACGATTACTCTGAATTATTAATAGATTGTTAGAAATTATTCGACATTAATCAGGAATAGTTGGTATTTAAAGAACAATTTTTATCAATTATTAATACATTGTTAGGAATTACTGGACATTAATAAGGTATAGTTGGGATATAAAAAATTTAATTATGAATTATTAATACATTGTTAGGAAGTATTGGATATTAATGAGGAAGAGTTGGAATTGAAAGAACAATTATTATGAATTATTAATACATTCTTAGGAATTACTAGACGTTAATGAGGAATGGTTGATATTTAAAGAACAATTACTATAAATTATAAATACATTGTTTGGAATTACTGGACATTAATGAGGAATAGCTGGAATTTAATGAATAATGACTAGGAATTATTAATACATTTTTAGGAATTACTGGACATTTATCAGGAATAGCTGGAATTTAAACAACAATTACTATGAATTATTAATACATTGTTAGGAATTACTGGAAAATAATGAAGAATAGCTGGTAATTAAAAGAACTATTATTATGAATTATTAATACATTTTTAGGAATTACTGGATATTAATGAAAATAGATGGGATTTAAAGAACAATTATTATGAATTATTAATACATTGTTTAGAATTATTGGACATTAATGAGGAATAGTTCGGGTTTAAAGAACAATTACTATGTATTATTAATACATTGTAAGGAATTACTGTACATTTATAAGGAATAGCTGGAATTTAAAGAACAATTACACAAATTATTATTACATTTTTAGTGATTACTGGACATTAATAAGAAATAGTTGGGATTTAGAAAACAGTTACTATGAATTATTAATACATTGTTAGGAATTACCGGACATCAATGAGGAATAGTTTAAATTTAAAGGACTATAACTATTAATTATTCATACATTGTTAGGAAGTATTGGACACTAATGAAGAATAGTTGGAATTTAAAGAACAATTTCTATGAATTATTAATACATTCTTGGGAATTACTGGACATTAATGAGGAACAGTTCAGATTTAAAGAACAATTACTTTTAATTATAAATACATTGTTAAGAATTATTGGACATTAATCATGAATAGTCTGGATTGAAAGAACAATTACTATGAATTATTAATACATTCTTAAAAATTACTAGACATTAATAACGAATATTTGGGGCTTAAAGAACAATTACTATGAATTATAAATACATTGTCAGGAATTACTGGACATTAATCAGGAATAGCTGGTACTTAAAGAACAATTACTATGAATTTTAATGCATAGTTAGAAATTACTCGACATTAATGAAGAATAGTTGGGATTTAAAAAAAATTACTATGTATTATTAATACATTCTAAGGAATTACTGAACATTAATCAGGAATAGCTGGAATTTAAAGTACAGTTACTATGGATTATTAATACATTGTCAGGAATTAATGGACATTTATCAGGAATAGCTGGAATTTAAAGAACAATTACTATGAGTTATTAATACATTGTTAGGAATTACTGGAAAATAATGAAGAATAGCTGGGAATTAAAAGAACAATTAGTATTAATTATTAATACATTATTAGGAATTACTGGACTTTAATCAAGAATAGCTGGAATTTAAAGAACAATTACTGTGAATTATTAATACATTGTTAGGAATTACTGGCATCAATCAGGAATAGCTGGAATTTAAAGAACAATTACGTTGAATTATTAATACATTGTTAGGAATTACTGGATATTTATCAAGAGTAGTTGGAAATTAAAGAACAATTACTATGAATTATTAATACATTCTTAGGAATTACTGGACATTAATGAGGAATAGTTAGGATTTATATAACAATTACTATTTATCATTTATACATTTTTCGGAATTATTGGACATTAATGAGAAATAGTTGTGATTTAAAGAACAATTACTATGAATTATTAATGCATAGTTAGAAATTAATGGATATTAATCAAGAATAGCTCAAATTTAAAGAACAATTGCTATGAATTATTAATACATTGTTAAAAATTACTGGCCTTAATCAAAAATAGCTGGAATTTGAAGAATAATCTTTATGAATTGTTAATACGTTGTTAGTAATTACTTTACATTAATGAGGAATAGTTGGGATTTAGAAAACAGTTATTATGAATTATTAATACATTGTTAGGAATTAGTGGACATCAATGAGGAATAGTTTAAATTTAAAGAACCATTACTATGAATTATTCATACATTGTTAGGAAGTATTGGACATTAATGAT
The DNA here is from genome assembly GCF_004210375.1 of Tachypleus tridentatus. Classification (NCBI taxonomy): domain Eukaryota; kingdom Metazoa; phylum Arthropoda; class Merostomata; order Xiphosura; family Limulidae; genus Tachypleus; species Tachypleus tridentatus. The sequence continues at coordinate 10,056,343 of NC_134833.1, forward strand.
GAATAGTCTGGATTTAAAGAACAATTACTATGAATTATTAATACATTCTTAAAAATTACTGGACATTAATGAGGAATATTTGGGGTTTAAAGAACAATTACTATGAATTATAAATACATTGTTAGGAATTACTGGACATTAATCAGGAATGGCTGGTACTTCAAGAACAATTACTTTGAATTATTAATACATAGTTAGAAATTAATGGTCATTAATCAAGAATAGCTGAAATTTAAGGTACAGTTGCTATGAATTATTAATACATTGTTAAAAATTACTTGCATTAATCAGGAATAGCTGGAATTTAAGAACAATTACTGTGAATTATTAATATATTCTTTGGAATTGCTGGACATTAATCAAGAATTGCTGGAATTTAAAGAACAATTATTATGAATTATTAATACATTGTTAGGAATTACTTGTCATTAATGAGGAATTGTTCGGATTTAAAGAACAATTACAATGAATTATTAATAAATTCTTAGGAATTTCTGGACATTAATGAGGAATAGTTAGGATTTAAAGAACAATTACTATGAATTATTTATACATTTTCCGGAATTATTGGACATTATTGAGGAATAGTTTGGATTTAAAGAACAATTGCTATGAATTATTAATAAATTGTCAGGAATTACTGGACATTAATCAGGATCAGCTGAAATTTAAAGAACGAATACTATAAATTATTAATACATTGGTAGGAATAACTGAACATTAATCAGAAATAGTTGGGATTTAAGGAACAATAACTATGAATTATTTATACATTGTTAAGAATTACTGAACATTACTCAAGAATAGCTTAAATGTAAAGAACAATTACATTGCATTATTAACACATTGTTAGGAATAAATGGACATTAATCAAGAATAGCTGAAATATAAAGAACGATTACTCTGAATTATTAATAGATTGTTAGAAATTATTCGACATTAATGATGAATAGTTGGGATTTAAAGAACAATTACTATGAATTATTAATACATTGTTAGGAATTACTGAACATTAATCAACAATAGCTGGAATTTAAAGAACAATTATTATGAATTATTGATACTTTGTTAGCAATTACAGGACATTAATCAGGAATAGCTCGAATTTTAAGAATAATTACTTTGAATTGTTAATACATTTATAAATGCATTTATACATTAGGAATGGTGGCATTCCTAATAGGTCTCCAAGGACGCTTTACCCAGTTTTTTCTGTTATCTTTGCCTTTGGAACAGCAGAGACACCGCAGCGCAACAGGAATCATTGTTCGGAATTACTCGATATTAATGAGGAATAGTTGAAATTTAAAGAACAATTACTATGAATTATTAATAGATTGTTAGAAATTTTTGGAGATTAATAAAGAATAGGTGGGATATTAAGAACAATTACTATAAATTATTAATAAATTCTAAATAATTATTGGACATTAATGAGCAATAGTTGGCATTTAAAGAACAATTTCTATGAATTATAAATACATTGTTTTAAATTACTGGACATTAATCAAGAATAGGTGGAATTTAAAGAACAATTACTATAATTATTAATACATTGTTAGTGATTACTGGTAATTAATCAGGAATAACTGGTATTTAAAGAACAATTACTATAATTTATTAATACATTGTTAGTGATTACTGGTAATTAATCAGGAATAACTAGTATTTAAAGAACAATTAATATCAATTCTTAACAAATGGTTAGAAATTAATGGACATTAATGAAGAATAGTTAGGATTTAAAGAACAATGACTATGAATTATTAATACATTTTTAAAATTACTGAACATTAATGAGGAAGAGTTGGGGTTTAAAAAAACAATTACAATGAATTATTAATACATTGTTAGAAATAACAGAACGTTATTTAGGAACAGCTCGAATTTAAAGAACAATTACTATGAATTATTAATACATTGTTAGGAATTACTGGACATTAATAAGGTATAGTTGGGATATAAAAAAAATTTATTATGAATTATTAATACATTGTTAGGAAGTATTGGATATTAATGAGGAAGAGTTGGAATTGAAAGAACAATTATTATGAATTATTAATACATTCTTAGGAATTACTAGACGTTAATGAGGAATGGTTGATATTTAAAGAACAATTACTATAAATTATAAATACATTGTTTGGAATTACTGGACATTAATGAGGAATAGCTGGAATTTAATGAATAATGACTAGGAATTATTAATACATTTTTAGGAATTACTGGACATTTATCAGGAATAGCTGGAATTTAAAGAACAATTAATATGAATTATTAATACATTGTTAGGAATTACTGGAAAATAATGAAGAATAGCTGGTAATTAAAAGAACTATTATTATGAATTATTAATACATTTTTAGGAATTACTGGATATTAATGAAAAATAGATGGGATTTAAAGAACAATTATTATGAATTATTAATACATTGTTTAGAATTATTGGACATTAATGAGGAATAGTTCGGGTTTAAAGAACAATTACTATGTATTATTAATACATTGTAAGGAATTACTGTACATTTATAAGGAATAGCTGGAATTTAAAGAACAATTACACAAATTATTATTACATTTTTAGTGATTACTGGACATTAATAAGAAATAGTTGGGATTTAGAAAACAGTTACTATGAATTATTAATACATTGTTAGCAATTACCGGACATCAATGAGGAATATTTTAAATTTAAAGAACCATAACTATTAATTATTCATACATTGTTAGGAAGTATTGGACACTAATGAGGAATAGTTGGAATTTAAAGAACAATTACTATGAATTATTAATACATTCTTGGGAATTACTGGACATTAATGAGGAACAGTTCAGATTTAAAGAACAATTACTTTTAATTATAAATACATTGTTAAGAATTATTGGACATTAATCATGAATAGTCTGGATTGAAAGAACAATTACTATGAATTATTAATACATTCTCAAAAATTACTGGACATTAATAAGGAATATTTGGGGCTTAAAGAACAATTACTATGAATTATAAATACATTGTCAGGAATTACTGGACATTAATCAGGAATAGCTAGTACTTAAAGAACAATTACTATGAATTTTAATGCATAGTTAGAAATTACTCGACATTAATGAAGAATAGTTGGGATTTAAAGAACAATTACTATGTATTATTAATACATTTTAAGGAATTATTGAACATTAATCAGGAATAGCTGGAATTTAAAGTACAGTTTCTATGGATTATTAATACATTGTCAGGAATTAATGGACATTTATCAGGAATAGCTGGAATTTAAAGAACAATTACTATGAGTTATTAATACATTGTTAGGAATTACTGGAAAATAATGAAGAATAGCTGGGAAATAAAAGAACAATTAGTATTAATTATTAATACATTATTAGGAATTACTGGACTTTAATCAAGAATAGCTGGAATTTAAAGAACAGTTACTGTGAATTATTAATACATTGTTAGGAATTACTGGCATCAATCAGGAATAGCTGGAATTTAAAGAACAATTACGATGAATTATTAATACTTTGTTAGGAATTACTGGATATTTATCAAGAGTAGCTGGAAATTAAAGAACAATTACTATGAATTATTAATACATTCTTAGGAATTACTGGACATTAATGAGGAATAGTTAGGATTTATATAACAATTACTATTTATCATTTATACATTTTTCGGAATTATTGGACATTAATGAGGAATAGTTGTGATTTAAAGAACAATGACTATGAATTATTAATGCATAGTTAGAAATTAATGGATATTAATCAAGAATAGCTGAAATTTAAAGAACAATTGCTATGAATTATTAATACATTGTTAAAATTACTGGCATTAATCAAAAATAGCTGGAATTTGAAGAATAATCTTTATGAATTGTTAATACGTTGTTAGTAATTACTTTACATTAATGAGGAATAGTTGGGATTTAGAAAACAGTTATTATGAATTATTAATACATTGTTAGGAATTAGTGGACATCAATGAGGAATAGTTTAAATTTAAAGAACCATTACTATGAATTATTCATACATTGTTAGGAAGTATTGGACATTAATGATGAATAGTCTGGATTTAAAGAACAATTACTATGAATTATTAATACATTCTTAAAAATTACTGGACATTAATGAGGAATATTTGGGGTTTAAAGAACAATTACTATGAATTATAAATACATTGTTAGGAATTACTGGACATTAATCAGGAATGGCTGGTACTTCAAGAACAATTACTTTGAATTATTAATACATAGTTAGAAATTAATGGTCATTAATCAAGAATAGCTGAAATTTAAGGTACAGTTGCTATGAATTATTAATACATTGTTAAAAATTACTTGCATTAATCAAGAATAGCTGGAATTTAAAGAACAATTACTGTGAATTATTAATATATTCTTTGGAATTACTGGACATTAATCAAGAATTGCTGGAATTTAAAGAACAATTATTATGAATTATTAATACATTGTTAGGAATTACTTGTCATTAATGAGGAATTGTTCGGATTTAAAGAACAATTACAATGAATTATTAATAAATTCTTAGGAATTTCTGGACATTAATGAGGAATAGTTAGGATTTAAAGAACAATTACTATGAATTATTTATACATTTTCGGGAATTATTGGACATTAATGAGGAATAGTTTGGATTTAAAGAACAATTGCTATGAATTATAAATAAATTGTCAGGAATTACTGGACATTAATCAGGATCAGCTGAAATTTTAAGAACGAATACTATAAATTATTAATACATTGGTAGGAATAACTGAACATTAATCAGAAATATTTGGGATTTAAGGAACAATAACTATGAATTATTTATACATTGTTAAGAATTACTGAACATTACTCAAGAATAGCTTAAATGTAAAGAACAATTACATTGCATTATTAACACATTGTTAGGAATAACTGGACATTAATCAGGAATAGCTGAAATATAAAGAACGATTACTGTGAATTATTAATACATTGCTAGGAATTACTGGACATTAATGAGGAATAGTTGAAATTTTAAGAACACTTACAATGAATTATTATTAGATTGTAAGGAATTATTGGACATTAATAAAGAATAGGTAGGATTTAAAGAACAATTACTACTAATTATTAATACATTCTTAGGAATTACTGGACAATAATGAAGAATAGGTGGATTTTAAAGAACAATTACTATGAATTCTTAACAAATAGGTAGAAATTGATGGACATTAAATTAAGAATAGCTAGAATTTAAAGAACAATTACTATGAATTATTAACAAATTGTTAGGAATTACTGGACATAAATCAGGAATAACTGGAATTTAAAGAACAATTTTTATCAATTAATAATACACTTTTAGGAATTATTGGACATTAATAAGGTATATTTGGGATTTTAAAAAATGTTATTATGAAGTATTAATATAATGTTAGGTATTACTGGACATTAATCAGGAATAGTTGAAATTTAAAGAACCATTACTATGAATTATTAATACATTGTTAGGAAGTATTGAATATTAATGAGGAAGAGTTGGAATTCAAAGAACAATTGCTATAAATTATAAATACATTATTAGGAATTACTGCACATTAATCAAGAATAGATGGAATTTCATGAACAATTACTATGTATTATTAATATATTTTTAAGAATTACTGGACACTAATCAGGAATAGCTGGAATTTAAAGAACAATTATTATGATATATTAATAAATTCAGAGGAATTACTGGACATTTGAGGAATAGTTGGGAATAAAATAACAATGACTATGAATTATTAATACATCATTGGGAATTACTGGACAATAAAGAGGAATAGTTGGGATTTAAAAAACAATTACTATGAATTATTAATACATTCTTAGGAATTACTGGACAGTAATGAGGAATAGTTGCGATTTAAAGAACAATTACTATGAATTATTTATACGTTATTAGGAATTATTGCACATTAATGAGGAAGAGCTAGAATTTAAAAAACCATTACAATGAATTATTAATACATTGTTTAGATTTACTAAACATTATGAGGAATAGCTGAAATTTAAAGAACAAATACTATGCATTATTAACACATTGTTAGGAATAACTGGACATTAATCAGAAATAGCTGAAATATAATGAACGATTACTCTGAATTATTAATAGATTGTTAGAAATTATTCGACATTAATCAGGAATAGTTGGTATTTAAAGAACAATTTTATCAATTATTAATACATTGTTAGGAATTACTGGACATTAATAAGGTATAGTTGGGATATAAAAAATTTAATTATGAATTATTAATACATTGTTAGGAAGTATTGGATATTAATGAGGAAGAGTTGGAATTGAAAGAACAATTATTATGAATTATTAATACATTCTTAGGAATTACTAGACGTTAATGAGGAATGGTTGATATTTAAAGAACAATTACTATAAATTATAAATACATTGTTTGGAATTACTGGACATTAATGAGGAATAGCTGGAATTTAATGAATAATGACTAGGAATTATTAATACATTTTTAGGAATTACTGGACATTTATCAGGAATAGCTGGAATTTAAACAACAATTACTATGAATTATTAATACATTGTTAGGAATTACTGGAAAATAATGAAGAATAGCTGGTAATTAAAAGAACTATTATTATGAATTATTAATACATTTTTAGGAATTACTGGATATTAATGAAAAATAGATGGGATTTAAAGAACAATTATTATGAATTATTAATACATTGTTTAGAATTATTGGACATTAATGAGGAATAGTTCGGGTTTAAAGAACAATTACTATGTATTATTAATACATTGTAAGGAATTACTGTACCTTTATAAGGAATAGCTGGAATTTAAAGAACAATTACACAAATTATTATTACATTTTTAGTGATTACTGGACATTAATAAGAAATAGTTGGGATTTAGAAAACAGTTACTATGAATTATTAATACATTGTTAGGAATTACCGGACATCAATGAGGAATAGTTTAAATTTAAAGGACTATAACTATTAATTATTCATACATTGTTAGGAAGTATTGGACACTAATGAAGAATAGTTGGAATTTAAAGAACAATTTCTATGAATTATTAATACATTCTTGGGAATTACTGGACATTAATGAGGAACAGTTCAGATTTAAAGAACAATTACTTTTAATTATAAATACATTGTTAAGAATTATTGGACATTAATCATGAATAGTCTGGATTGAAAGAACAATTACTATGAATTATTAATACATTCTTAAAAATTACTAGACATTAATAACGAATATTTGGGGCTTAAAGAACAATTACTATGAATTATAAATACATTGTCAGGAATTACTGGACATTAATCAGGAATAGCTGGTACTTAAAGAACAATTACTATGAATTTTAATGCATAGTTAGAAATTACTCGACATTAATGAAGAATAGTTGGGATTTAAAAAAACAATTACTATGTATTATTAATACATTCTAAGGAATTACTGAACATTAATCAGGAATAGCTGGAATTTAAAGTACAGTTACTATGGATTATTAATACATTGTCAGGAATTAATGGACATTTATCAGGAATAGCTGGAATTTAAAGAACAATTACTATGAGTTATTAATACATTGTTAGGAATTACTGGAAAATAATGAAGAATAGCTGGGAATTAAAAGAACAATTAGTATTAATTATTAATACATTATTAGGAATTACTGGACTTTAATCAAGAATAGCTGGAATTTAAAGAACATTTACTGTGAATTATTAATACATTGTTAGGAATTACTGGCATCAATCAGGAATAGCTGGAATTTAAAGAACAATTACGTTGAATTATTAATACATTGTTAGGAATTACTGGATATTTATCAAGAGTAGTTGGAAATTAAAGAACAATTACTATGAATTATTAATACATTCTTAGGAATTACTGGACATTAATGAGGAATAGTTAGGATTTATATAACAATTACTATTTATCATTTATACATTTTTCGGAATTATTGGACATTAATGAGAAATAGTTGTGATTTAAAGAACAATTACTATGAATTATTAATGCATAGTTAGAAATTAATGGATATTAATCAAGAATAGCTCAAATTTAAAGAACAATTGCTATGAATTATTAATACATTGTTAAAAATTACTGGCCTTAATCAAAAATAGCTGGAATTTGAAGAATAATCTTTATGAATTGTTAATACGTTGTTAGTAATTACTTTACATTAATGAGGAATAGTTGGGATTTAGAAAACAGTTATTATGAATTATTAATACATTGTTAGGAATTAGTGGACATCAATGAGGAATAGTTTAAATTTAAAGAACCATTACTATGAATTATTCATACATTGTTAGGAAGTATTGGACATTAATGATGAATAGTCTGGATTTAAAGAACAATTACTATGAATTATTAATACATTCTTAAAAATTACTGGACATTAATGAGGAATATTTGGGGTTTAAAGAACAATTACTATGAATTATAAATACATTGTTAGGAATTACTGGACATTAATCAGGAATGGCTGGTACTTCAAGAACAATTACTTTGAATTATTAATACATAGTTAGAAATTAATGGTCATTAATCAAGAATAGCTGAAATTTAAGGTACAGTTGCTATGAATTATTAATACATTGTTAAAATTACTTGCATTAATCAGGAATAGCTGGAATTTAAGAACAATTACTGTGAATTATTAATATATTCTTTGGAATTACTGGACATTAATCAAGAATTGCTGGAATTTAAAGAACAATTATTATGAATTATTAATACATTGTTAGGAATTACTTGTCATTAATGAGGAATTGTTCGGATTTAAAGAACAATTACAATGAATTATTAATAAATTCTTAGGAATTTCTGGACATTAATGAGGAATAGTTAGTATTTAAAGAACAATTACTATGAATTATTTATACATTTTCCGGAATTATTGGACATTATTGAGGAATAGTTTGGATTTAAAGAACAATTGCTATGAATTATTAATAAATTGTCAGGAATTACTGGACATTAATCAGGATCAGCTGAAATTTAAAGAACGAATACTATAAATTATTAATACATTGGTAGGAATAACTGAACATTAATCAGAAATAGTTGGGATTTAAGGAACAATAACTATGAATTATTTATACATTGTTAAGAATTACTGAACATTACTCAAGAATAGCTTAAATGTAAAGAACAATTACATTGCATTATTAACACATTGTTAGGAATAAATGGACATTAATCAGGAATAGCTGAAATATAAAGAACGATTACTCTGAATTATTAATAGATTGTTAGAAATTATTCGACATTAATCAGGAATAGTTGGTATTTAAAGAACAATTTTTATCAATTATTAATACATTGTTAGGAATTACTGGACATTAATAAGGTATAGTTGGGATATAAAAATTTTATTATGAATTATTAATACATTGTTAGGAAGTATTGGATATTAATGAGGAAGAGTTGGAATTGAAAGAACAATTATTATGAATTATTAATACATTCTTAGGAATTACTGGACGTTAATGAGGAATGGTTGATATTTAAGAACAATTACTATAAATTATAAATACATTGTTTGGAATTACTGGACATTTATGAGGAATAGTTGATATTTAAAGAACAATTACTATAAATTATAAATACATTGTTAGGAATTACTGGACATTAATGAGGAATAGCTGGAATTTAATGAACAATTACTAGGAATTATTAATACATTTTAGGAATTACTGGACATTTATCAGGAATAGCTGGAATTTAAAGAACAATTAATATGAATTATAAATACATTGTTAGGAATTACTGGAAATTAATGAAGAATAGCTGGTAATTAAAGAACAATTACAATGAATTATTAATACATTGTTAGGAATTATTGGACATTAATGAGGAATAGTTGGAATTGAAAGAACAATTATTATGAATTATTAATACATTCTTAGGAATTACTGGACATTAATGAGGAATAGTTGAAATTTAAAGAACAATTACTATGAATTATTAATACATTGTTAGGAATTATTGAATATTAATGAGGAAGAGTTGGAATTCAAAGAACAATTACTATAAATTATAAATACATTATTAGGAATTACTGCACATTAATCAAGAATAGATGGAATTTAAAGAACAATTACTATGAATTATTAATACATTTTTAAGAATTACTGGACATTAATCAGGAATAGCTGGAATTTAAAGAACAATTATTATGATATATTAATAAATTCAGAGGAATTACTGGACATTTGAGGAATAGTTGGGAATAAAATAACAATGACTATGAATTATTAACACATCATTGGGAATTACTGGACATTAAAGAGGAATAGTTGGGATTTAAAAACAATTACTATGAATTATTAATACATTCTTAGGAATTACTGGACATTAATGAGGAATAGTTGCGATTTAAAGAACAATTACTATGAATTATTTATACATTATTAGGAATTATTGCACATTAATGAGGAAGAGCTAGAATTTAAAGAACCATTACAATGAATTATTAATACATTGTTTAGATTTACTAAACATTATGAGGAATAGCTGAAATTTAAAGAACAAATACTATGCATTATTAATACATTGTTAGGAATAACTGGACATTAATCAGGAATAGCTGAAAAATAAAGAACAATTACTCTGAATTATTAATAGATTGTTAGAAATTATTCGATATTAATCAGGAATAGTTGGTATTTAAAGAACAATTTTTATCAATTATTAATACATTGTTAGGAATTACTGGACATTAATAAGGTATAGTTGGGATAAAAAAATTTATTATGAATTATTAATACATTGTTAGGAAGTATTGGATATTAATGAGGAATAGTTGGAATTGAAAGAACAATTATTATGAATTATTAATACATTCTTAGGAATTACTAGACGTTAATGAGGAATGGTTGATATTTAAAGAACAATTACTATAAATTATAAATACATTGTTTGGAATTACTGGACATTAATGAGGAATAGCTGGAATTTAATGAATAATGACTAGGAATTATTAATACATTTTAGGAATTACTGGACATTTATCAGGAATAGCTGGAATTTAAAGAACAATTAATATGAATTATTAATACATTGTTAGGAATTACTGGAAAATAATGAAGAATAGCTGGTAATTAAAAGAACAATTATTATGAATTATTAATACATTTTTAGGAATTACTGGACATTAATGAAAAATAGATGGGATTTAAAGAACAATTATTATGAATTATTAATACATTGTTTAGAATTATTGGACATTAATGAGGAATAGTTCGGGTTTAAAGAACAATTACTATGTATTATTAATACATTGTAAGGAATTACTGTACATTTATAAGGAATAGCTGGAATTTAAAGAACAATTACACAAATTATTATTACATTTTTAGTGATTACTGGACATTAATAAGAAATAGTTGGGATTTAGAAAACAGTTACTATGAATTATTAATACATTGTTAGCAATTACCGGACATCAATGAGGAATATTTTAAATTTAAAGAACCATAACTATAAATTATTAATACATTGTTAGGAAGTATTGGACACTAATGAGGAATAGTTTGAATTTAAAGAACAATTACTATGAATTATTAATACATTCTTGAGAATTACTGGACATTAATGAGGAATAGTTCAGATTTAAAGAACAATTACTTTTAATTATAAATACATTGTTAAGAATTATTGGACATTAATCATGAATAGTCTGGATTGAAAGAACAATTACTATGAATTATTAATACATTCTCAAAAATTACTGGACATTAATAAGGAATATTTGGGGCTTAAAGAACAATTACTATGAATTATAAATACATTGTCAGGAATTACTGGACATTAATCAGGAATAGCTGGTATTTAAAGAACAATTACTATGAATTTTAATGCATAGTTAGAAATTACTGGACATTAATGAAGAATAGTTGGGATTTAAAAACAATTACTATGTATTATTAATACATTCTAAGGAATTACTGAACATTAATCAGGAATAGCTGGAATTTAAAGTACAATTACTATGGATTATTAATACATTGTCAGGAATTAATGGACATTTATCAGGAATAGCTGGAATTTAAAGAACAATTACTATGAATTATTAATACATTGTTAGGAATTACTGGAAAATAATGAAGAATAGCTGGGAATTAAAAGAACAATTAGTATTAATTATTAATACATTATTAGGAATTACTGGACATTAATCAAGAATTGCTGGAATTTAAAGAACAATTATTATGAATTATTAATACATTGTTAGGAATTACTTGTCATTAATGAGGAATTATTCGGATTTAAAGAACAATTACAATGAATTATTAATACATTCTTAGGAATTTCTGGACATTAATGAGGAATAGTTAGGATTTAAAGAACAATTACTATGAATTATTAATACATTTTCCGGAATTATTGGACATTAATGAGGAATAGTTTGGATTTAAAGAACAATTACTATGAATTATTAATACATTGTCAGGAATTACTGGACATTAATCAGGATAGCTGAAATTTAAAGAACAATACTATGAATTATTAATACATTGGTTAGGAATAACTGAACATTAATCAGAAATAGTTGGGATTTAAGGAACAATAACTATGAATTATTTATACATTGTTAAGAATTACTGAACATTAATCAAGAATAGCTTAAATGTAAAGAACAATTACATTGAATTATTAATACATTGTTAGGAATAAATGGACATTAATCAGGAATAGCTGAAATATAAAGAACAATTACTCTGAATTATTAATACATTGTTAGAAATTATTCGACATTAATCAGGAATAGTTGGTATTTAAAGAACAATTTTTATCAATTATTAATACATTGTTAGGAATTACTGGACATTAATAAGGTATAGTTGGGATATAAAAATTTTATTATGAATTATTAATACATTGTTAGGAAGTATTGGACATTAATGAGGAATAGTTGGAATTGAAAGAACAATTATTATGAATTATTAATACATTCTTAGGAATTACTGGACGTTAATGAGGAATGGTTGATATTTAAAGAACAATTACTATAAATTATAAATACATTGTTTGGAATTACTGGACATTTATGAGGAATAGTTGATATTTAAAGAACAATTACTATAAATTATAAATACATTGTTAGGAATTACTGGACATTAATGAGGAATAGCTGGAATTTAATGAATAATGACTAGGAATTATTAATACATTTTTAGGAATTACTGGACATTTATCAGGAATAGCTGGAATTTAAAGAACAATTAATATGAATTATAAATACATTGTTAGGAATTGCTGGAAAATAATGAAGAATAGCTGGTAATTAAAAGAACCATTACAATGAATTATTAATACATTGTTAGGAAGTATTGGATATTAATGAGGAAGAGTTGGAATTGAAAGAACAATTATTATGAATTATTAATACATTCTTAGGAATTACTGGACGTTAATGAGGAATAGTTGAAATTTAAAGAACCATTACTATGAATTATTAATACATTGTTAGGAAGTATTGAATATTAATGAGGAAGAGTTGGAATTCAAAGAACAATTGCTATAAATTATAAATACATTATTAGGAATTACTGCACATTAATCAAGAATAGATGGAATTTCATGAACAATTACTATGTATTATTAATATATTTTTAAGAATTACTGGACACTAATCAGGAATAGCTGGAATTTAAAGAACAATTATTATGATATATTAATAAATTCAGAGGAATTACTGGACATTTGAGGAATAGTTGGGAATAAAATAACAATGACTATGAATTATTAACACATCATTGGGAATTACTGGACATTAAAGAGGAATAGTTGGGATTTAAAAAACAATTACTATGAATTATTAATACATTCTTAGGAATTACTGGACAGTAATGAGGAATAGTTGCGATTTAAAGATCAATTACTATGAATTATTTATACGTTATTAGGAATTATTGCACATTAATGAGGAAGAGCTAGAATTTAAAGAACCATTACAATGAATTATTAATACATTGTTTAGATTTACTAAACATTATGAGGAATAGCTGAAATTTAAAGAACAAATACTATGCATTATTAACACATTGTTAGGAATAACTGGACATTAATCAGGAATAGCTGAAAAATAAAGAACGATTACTCTGAATTATTAATAGATTGTTAGAAATTATTCGATATTAATCAGGAATAGTTGGTATTTAAAGAACAATTTTTATCAATTATTAATACATTGTTAGGAATTACTGGACATTAATAAGGTATAGTTGGGATAAAAAAAATTTATTATGAATTATTAATACATTGTTAGGAAGTATTGGATATTAATGAGGAAGAGTTGGAATTGAAAGAACAATTATTATGAATTATTAATACATTCTTAGGAATTACTAGACGTTAATGAGGAATGGTTGATATTTAAAGAACAATTACTATAAATTATAAATACATTGTTTGGAATTACTGGACATTAATGAGGAATAGCTGGAATTTAATGAATAATGACTAGGAATTATTAATACATTTTTAGGAATTACTGGACATTTATCAGGAATAGCTGGAATTTAAAGAACAATTAATATGAATTATTAATACATTGTTAGGAATTACTGGAAAATAATGAAGAATAGCTGGTAATTAAAAGAACTATTATTATGAATTATTAATACATTTTTAGGAATTACTGGATATTAATGAAAAATAGATGGGATTTAAAGAACAATTATTATGAATTATTAATACATTGTTTAGAATTATTGGACATTAATGAGGAATAGTTCGGGTTTAAAGAACAATTACTATGTATTATTAATACATTGTAAGGAATTACTGTACATTTATAAGGAATAGCTGGAATTTAAAGAACAATTACACAAATTATTATTACATTTTTAGTGATTACTGGACATTAATAAGAAATAGTTGGGATTTAGAAAACAGTTACTATGAATTATTAATACATTGTTAGCAATTACCGGACATCAATGAGGAATATTTTAAATTTAAAGAACCATAACTATAAATTATTCATACATTGTTAGGAAGTATTGAACACTAATGAGGAATAGTTTGAATTTAAAGAACAATTACTATGAATTATTAATACATTCTTGAGAATTACTGGACATTAATGAGGAACAGTTCAGATTTAAAGAACAATTACTTTTAATTATAAATACATTGTTAAGAATTATTGGACATTAATCATGAATAGTCTGGATTGAAAGAACAATTACTATGAATTATTAATACATTCTCAAAAATTACTGGACATTAATAAGGAATATTTGGGGCTTAAAGAACAATTACTATGAATTATAAATACATTGTCAGGAATTACTGGACATTAATCAGGAATAGCTGGTACTTAAAGAACAATTACTATGAATTTTAGTGCATAGTTAGAAATTACTCGACATTAATCAAGAATAGTTGGGATTTAAAAAACAATTACTATGTATTATTAATACATTCTAAGGAATTACTGAACATTAATCAGGAATAGCTGGAATTTAAAGTACAGTTACTATGGATTATTAATACATTGTCAGGAATTAATGGACATTTATCAGGAATAGCTGGAATTTAAAGAACAATTACTATGAGTTATTAATACATTGTTAGGAATTACTGGAAAATAATGAAGAATAGCTGGGAATTAAAAGAACAATTAGTATTAATTATTAATACATTATTAGGAATTACTGGACTTTAATCAAGAATAGCTGGAATTTAAAGAACAATTACTGTGAATTATTAATACATTGTTAGGAATTACTGGCATCAATCAGGAATAGCTGGAATTTAAAGAACAATTACGATGAATTATTAATACATTGTTAGGAATTACTGGACAGTAATGAGGAATAGTTGCGATTTAAAGAACAATTACTATGAATTATTTATACGTTATTAGGAATTATTGCACATTAATGAGGAAGAGCTAGAATTTAAAGAACCATTACAATGAATTATTAATACATTGTTTAGATTTACTAAACATTATGAGGAATAGCTGAAATTTAAAGAACAAATAATATGCATTATTAACACATTGTTAGGAATAACTGGACATTAATCAGGAATAGCTGAAAAATAAAGAACGATTACTCTGAATTATTAATAGATTGTTAGAAATTATTCGATATTAATCAGGAATAGTTGGTATTTAAAGAACAATTTTTATCAATTATTAATACATTGTTAGGAATTACTGGACATTAATAAGGTATAGTTGGGATATAAAAAAATTTATTATGAATTATTAATACATTGTTAGGAAGTATTGGATATTAATGAGGAAGAGTTGGAATTGAAAGAACAATTATTATGAATTATTAATACATTCTTAGGAATTACTAGACGTTAATGAGGAATGGTTGATATTTAAAGAACAATTACTATAAATTATAAATACATTGTTTGGAATTACTGGACATTAATGAGGAATAGCTGGAATTTAATGAATAATGACTAGGAATTATTAATACATTTTTAGGAATTACTGGACATTTATCAGGAATAGCTGGAATTTAAAGAACAATTAATATGAATTATTAATACATTGTTAGGAATTACTGGAAAATAATGAAGAATAGCTGGTAATTAAAAGAACTATTATTATGAATTATTAATACATTTTTAGGAATTACTGGATATTAATGAAAAATAGATGGGATTTAAAGAACAATTATTATGAATTATTAATACATTGTTTAGAATTATTGGACATTAATGAGGAATAGTTCGGGTTTAAAGAACAATTACTATGTATTATTAATACATTGTAAGGAATTACTGTACATTTATAAGGAATAGCTGGAATTTAAAGAACAATTACACAAATTATTATTACATTTTTAGTGATTACTGGACATTAATAAGAAATAGTTGGGATTTAGAAAACAGTTACTATGAATTATTAATACATTGTTAGCAATTACCGGACATCAATGAGGAATATTTTAAATTTAAAGAACCATAACTATAAATTATTCATACATTGTTAGGAAGTATTGGACACTAATGAGGAATAGTTGGAATTTAAAGAACAATTACTATGAATTATTAATACATTCTTGAGAATTACTGGACATTAATGAGGAACAGTTCAGATTTAAAGAACAATTACTTTTAATTATAAATACATTGTTAAGAATTATTGGACATTAATCATGAATAGTCTGGATTGAAAGAACAATTACTATGAATTATTAATACATTCTCAAAAATTACTGGACATTAATAAGGAATATTTGGGGCTTAAAGAACAATTACTATGAATTATAAATACATTGTCAGGAATTACTGGACATTAATCAGGAATAGCTGGTACTTAAAGAACAATTACTATGAATTTTAGTGCATAGTTAGAAATTACTCGACATTAATGAAGAATAGTTGGGATTTAAAAAACAATTACTATGTATTATTAATACATTCTAAGGAATTACTGAACATTAATCAGGAATAGCTGGAATTTAAAGTACAGTTACTATGGATTATTAATACATTGTCAGGAATTAATGGACATTTATCAGGAATAGCTGGAATTTAAAGAACAATTACTATGAGTTATTAATACATTGTTAGGAATTACTGGAAAATAATGAAGAATAGCTGGGAATTAAAAGAACAATTAGTATTAATTATTAATACATTATTAGGAATTACTGGACTTTAATCAAGAATAGCTGGAATTTAAAGAACAATTACTGTGAATTATTAATACATTGTTAGGAATTACTGGCATCAATCAGGAATAGCTGGAATTTAAAGAACAATTACGATGAATTATTAATACATTGTTAGGAATTACTGGATATTTATCAATAGTAGCTGGAAATTAAAGAACAATTACTATGAATTATTAATACATTCTTAGGAATTACTGGACATTAATGAGGAATAGTTAGGATTTATATAACAATTACTATTTATCATTGATACATTTTTCGGAATTATTGGACATTAATGAGGAATAGTTGTGATTTAAAGAACAATTACTATGAATTATTAATGCATAGTTAGAAATTAATGGATATTAATCAAGAATAGCTGAAATTTAAAGAACAATTGCTATGAATTATTAATACATTGTTAAAATTACTGGCATTAATCAAAAATAGCTGGAATTTGAAGAATAATCTTTATGAATTGTTAATACGTTGTTAGTAATTACTTTACATTAATGAGGAATAGTTGGGATTTAGAAAACAGTTATTATGAATTATTAATACATTGTTAGGAATTAGTGGACGTCAATGAGGAATAGTTTAAATTTAAAGAACCATTACTATGAATTATTCATACATTGTTAGGAAGTATTGGACATTAATGATGAATAGTCTGGATTTAAAAAACAATTACTATGAATTATTAATACATTCTTAAAAATTACTGGACATTAATGAGGAATATTTGGGGTTTAAAGAACAATTACTATGAATTATAAATACATTGTTAGGAATTACTGGACATTAATCAGGAATGGCTGGTACTTCAAGAACAATTACTTTGAATTATTAATACATAGTTAGAAATTAATGGTCATTAATCAAGAATAGCTGAAATTTAAGGTACAGTTGCTATGAATTATTAATACATTGTTAAAATTACTTGCATTAATCAGGAATAGCTGGAATTTAAAGAACAATTACTGTGAATTATTAATATATTCTTTGGAATTACTGGACATTAATCAAGAATTGCTGGAATTTAAAGAACAATTATTATGAATTATTAATACATTGTTAGGAATTACTTGTCATTAATGAGGAATTGTTCGGATTTAAAGAACAATTACAATGAATTATTAATAAATTCTTAGGAATTTCTGGACATTAATGAGGAATAGTTAGGATTTAAAGAACAATTACTATGAATTATTTATACATTTTCCGGAATTATTGGACATTAATGAGGAATAGTTTGGATTTAAAGAACAATTACTATGAATTATTAATAAATTGTCAGGAATTACTGGACATTAATCAGGATCAGCTGAAATTTAAAGAACGAATACTATAAATTATTAATACATTGGTAGGAATAACTGAACATTAATCAGAAATAGTTGGGATTTAAGGAACAATAACTATGAATTATTTATACATTGTTAAGAATTACTGAACATTACTCAAGAATAGCTTAAATGTAAAGAACAATTACATTGCATTATTAACACATTGTTAGGAATAACTGGACATTAATCAGGAATAGCTGAAATATAAAGAACGATTACTCTGAATTATTAATAGATTGTTAGAAATTATTCGACATTAATCAGGAATAGTTGGTATTTAAAGAACAATTTTTATCAATTATTAATACATTGTTAGGAATTACTGGACATTAATAAGGTATAGTTGGGATATAAAAATTTTATTATGAATTATTAATACATTGTTAGGAAGTATTGGATATTAATGAGGAAGAGTTGGAATTGAAAGAACAATTATTATGAATTATTAATACATTCTTAGGAATTACTGGACGTTAATGAGGAATGGTTGATATTTAAAGAACAATTACTATAAATTATAAATACATTGTTTGGAATTACTGGACATTTATGAGGAATAGTTGATATTTAAAGAACAATTACTATAAATTATAAATACATTGTTAGGAATTACTGGACATTAATGAGGAATAGCTGGAATTTAATGAATAATGACTAGGAATTATTAATACATTTTTAGGAATTACTGGACATTTATCAGGAATAGCTGGAATTTAAAGAACAATTAATATGAATTATAAATACATTGTTAGGAATTGCTGGAAAATAATGAAGAATAGCTGGTAATTAAAAGAACCATTACTATGAATTATTAATACATTGTTAGGAAGTATTGGATATTAATGAGGAAGAGTTGGAATTGAAAGAACAATTATTATGAATTATTAATACATTCTTAGGAATTAGTGGACGTCAATGAGGAATAGTTTAAATTTAAAGAACCATTACTATGAATTATTCATACATTGTTAGGAAGTATTGGACATTAATGATGAATAGTCTGGATTTAAAGAACAATTACTATGAATTATTAATACATTCTTAAAAATTACTGGACATTAATGAGGAATATTTAGGGTTTAAAGAACAATTACTATGAATTATAAATACATTGTTAGGAATTACTGGACATTAATCAGGAATGGCTGGTACTTCAAGAACAATTACTTTGAATTATTAATACATAGTTAGAAATTAATGGTCATTAATCAAGAATAGCTGAAATTTAAGGTACAGTTGCTATGAATTATTAATACATTGTTAAAAATTACTTGCATTAATCAGGAATAGCTGGAATTTAAAGAACAATTACTGTGAATTATTAATATATTCTTTGGAATTACTGGACATTAATCAAGAATTGCTGGAATTTAAAGAACAATTATTATGAATTATTAATACATTGTTAGGAATTACTTGTCATTAATGAGGAATTGTTCGGATTTAAAGAACAATTACAATGAATTATTAATAAATTCTTAGGAATTTCTGGACATTAATGAGGAATAGTTAGGATTTAAAGAACAATTACTATGAATTATTTATACATTTTCCGGAATTATTGGACATTAATGAGGAATAGTTTGGATTTAAAGAACAATTGCTATGAATTATTAATAAATTGTCAGGAATTACTGGACATTAATCAGGATCAGCTGAAATTTAAAGAACGAATACTATAAATTATTAATACATTGGTAGGAATAACTGAACATTAATCAGAAATAGTTGGGATTTAAGGAACAATAACTATGAATTATTTATACATTGTTAAGAATTACTGAACATTACTCAAGAATAGCTTAAATGTAAAGAACAATTACATTGCATTATTAACACATTGTTAGGAATAACTGGACATTAATCAGGAATAGCTGAAATATAAAGAACGATTACTCTGAATTATTAATAGATTGTTAGAAATTATTCGACATTAATCAGGAATAGTTGGTATTTAAAGAACAATTTTTATCAATTATTAATACATTGTTAGGAATTACTGGACATTAATAAGGTATAGTTGGGATATAAAAATTTTATTATGAATTATTAATACATTGTTAGGAAGTATTGGATATTAATGAGGTAGAGTTGGAATTGAAAGAACAATTATTATGAATTATTAATACATTCTTAGGAATTACTGAACGTTAATGAGGAATGGTTGATATTTAAAGAACAATTACTATAAATTATAAATACATTGTTTGGAATTACTGGACATTTATGAGGAATAGTTGATATTTAAAGAACAATTACTATAAATTATAAATACATTGTTAGGAATTACTGGACATTAATGAGGAATAGCTGGAATTTAATGAATAATGACTAGGAATTATTAATACATTTTTAGGAATTACTGGACAGTAATGAGGAATAGTTGCGATTTAAAGAACAATTACTATGAATTATTTATACGTTATTAGGAATTATTGCACATTAATGAGGAAGAGCTAGAATTTAAAGAACCATTACAATGAATTATTAATACATTGTTTAGATTTACTAAACATTATGAGGAATAGCTGAAATTCAAAGAACAAATACTATGCATTATTAACACATTTTTAGGAATAACTGGACATTAATCAGGAATAGCTGAAAAATAAAGAACGATTACTCTGAATTATTAATAGATTGTTAGAAATTATTCGATATTAATCAGGAATAGTTGGTATTTAAAGAACAATTTTTATCAATTATTAATACATTGTTAGGAATTACTGGACATTAATAAGGTATAGTTGGGATATAAAAAAATTTATTATGAATTATTAATACATTGTTAGGAAGTATTGGATATTAATGAGGAAGAGTTGGAATTGAAAGAACAATTATTATGAATTATTAATACATTCTTAGGAATTACTAGACGTTAATGAGGAATGGTTGATATTTAAAGAACAATTACTATAAATTATAAATACATTGTTTGGAATTACTGGACATTAATGAGGAATAGCTGGAATTTAATGAATAATGACTAGGAATTATTAATACATTTTTAGGAATTACTGGACATTTATCAGGAATAGCTGGAATTTAAAGAACAATTAATATGAATTATTAATACATTGTTAGGAATTACTGGAAAATAATGAAGAATAGCTGGTAATTAAAAGAACTATTATTATGAATTATTAATACATTTTTAGGAATTACTGGATATTAATGAAAAATAGATGGGATTTAAAGAACAATTATTATGAATTATTAATACATTGTATAGAATTATTGGACATTAATGAGGAATAGTTCGGGTTTAAAGAACAATTACACAAATTATTATTACATTTTTAGTGATTACTGGACATTAATAAGAAATAGTTGGGATTTAGAAAACAGTTACTATGAATTATTAATACATTGTTAGCAATTACCGGACATCAATGAGGAATATTTTAAATTTAAAGAACCATAACTATAAATTATTCATACATTGTTAGGAAGTATTGGACACTAATGAGGAATAGTTGGAATTTAAAGAACAATTACTATGAATTATTAATACATTCTTGAGAATTACTGGACATTAATGAGGAACAGTTCAGATTTAAAGAACAATTACTTTTAATTATAAATACATTGTTAAGAATTATTGGACATTAATCATGAATAGTCTGGATTGAAAGAACAATTACTATGAATTATTAATACATTCTCAAAAAATTACTGGACATTAATAAGGAATATTTGGGGCTTAAAGAACAATTACTATGAATTATAAATACATTGTCAGGAATTACTGGACATTAATCAGGAATAGCTGGTACTTAAAGAACAATTACTATGAATTTTAGTGCATAGTTAGAAATTACTTGACATTAATGAAGAATAGTTGGGATTTAAAAAACAATTACTATGTATTATTAATACATTCTAAGGAATTACTGAACATTAATCAGGAATAGCTGGAATTTAAAGTACAGTTACTATGGATTATTAATACATTGTCAGGAATTAATGGACATTTATCAGGAATAGCTGGAATTTAAAGAACAATTACTATGAGTTATTAATACATTGTTAGGAATTACTGGAAAATAATGAAGAATAGCTGGGAATTAAAAGAACAATTAGTATTAATTATTAATACATTATTAGGAATTACTGGACTTTAATCAAGAATAGCTGGAATTTAAAGAACAATTACTGTGAATTATTAATACATTGTTAGGAATTACTGGCATCAATCAGGAATAGCTGGAATTTAAAGAACAATTACGATGAATTATTAATACATTGTTAGGAATTACTGGATATTTATCAAGAGTAGCTGGAAATTAAAGAACAATTACTATGAATTATTAATACATTCTTAGGAATTACTGGACATTAATGAGGAATAGTTTGGATTTATATAACAATTACTATTTATCATTTATACATTTTTCGGAATTATTGGACATTAATGAGGAATAGTTGTGATTTAAAGAACAATTACTATGAATTATTAATGCATAGTTAGAAATTAATGGATATTAATCAAGAATAGCTGAAATTTAAAGAACAATTGCTATGAATTATTAATACATTGTTAAAAATTACTGGCATTAATCAAAAATAGCTGGAATTTGAAGAATAATCTTTATGAATTGTTAATACGTTGTTAGTAATTACTTTACATTAATGAGGAATAGTTGGGATTTAGAAAACAGTTATTATGAATTATTAATACATTGTTAGGAATTAGTGGACATCAATGAGGAATAGTTTAAATTTAAAGAACCATTACTATGAATTATTCATACATTGTTAGGAAGTATTGGACATTAATGATGAATAGTCTGGATTTAAAAAACAATTACTATGAATTATTAATACATTCTTAAAAATTACTGGACATTAATGAGGAATATTTGGGGTTTAAAGAACAATTACTATGAATTATAAATACATTGTTAGGAATTACTGGACATTAATCAGGAATGGCTGGTACTTCAAGAACAATTACTTTGAATTATTAATACATGGTTAGAAATTAATGGTCATTAATCAAGAATAGCTGAAATTTAAGGTACAGTTGCTATGAATTATTAATACATTGTTAAAAATTACTTGCATTAATCAGGAATAGCTGGAATTTAAAGAACAATTACTGTGAATTATTAATATATTCTTTGGAATTACTGGACATTAATCAAGAATTGCTGGAATTTAAAGAACAATTATTATGAATTATTAATACATTGTTAGGAATTACTTGTCATTAATGAGGAATTGTTCGAATTTAAAGAACAATTACAATGAATTATTAATAAATTCTTAGGAATTTCTGGACATTAATGAGGAATAGTTAGGATTTAAAGAACAATTACTATGAATTATTTATACATTTTCCGGAATTATTGGACATTAATGAGGAATAGTTTGGATTTAAAGAACAATTGCTATGAATTATTAATAAATTGTCAGGAATTACTGGACATTAATCAGGATCAGCTGAAATTTAAAGAACGAATACTATAAATTATTAATACATTGGTAGGAATAACTGAACATTAATCAGAAATAGTTGGGATTTAAGGAACAATAACTATGAATTATTTATACATTGTTAAGAATTACTGAACATTACTCAAGAATAGCTTAAATGTAAAGAACAATTACATTGCATTATTAACACATTGTTAGGAATAACTGGACATTAATCAGGAATAGCTGAAATATAAAGAACGATTACTCTGAATTATTAATAGATTGTTAGAAATTATTCGACATTAATCAGGAATAGTTGGTATTTAAAGAACAATTTTTATCAATTATTAATACATTGTTAGGAATTACTGGACATTAATAAGGTATAGTTGGGATATAAAAATTTTATTATGAATTATTAATACATTGTTAGGAAGTATTGGATATTAATGAGGAAGAGTTGAAATTGAAAGAACAATTATTATGAATTATTAATACATTCTTAGGAATTACTGGACGTTAATGAGGAATGGTTGATATTTAAAGAACAATTACTATAAATTATAAATACATTGTTTGGAATTACTGGACATTTATGAGGAATAGTTGATATTTAAAGAACAATTACTATAAATTATAAATACATTGTTAGGAATTACTGGACATTAATGAGGAATAGCTGGAATTTAATGAATAATGACTAGGAATTATTAATACATTTTTAGGAATTACTGGACATTTATCAGGAATAGCTGGAATTTAAAGAACAATTAATATGAATTATAAATACATTGTTAGGAATTGCTGGAAAATAATGAAGAATAGCTGGTAATTAAAAGAACCATTACTATGAATTATTAATACATTGTTAGGAAGTATTGGATATTAATGAGGAAGAGTTGGAATTGAAAGAACAGTTATTATGAATTATTAATACATTCTTAGGAATTAGTGGACGTCAATGAGGAATAGTTTAAATTTAAAGAACCATTACTATGAATTATTCATACATTGTTAGGAAGTATTGTACATTAATGATGAATAGTCTGGATTTAAAGAACAATTACTATGAATTATTAATACATTCTTAAAAATTACTGGACATTAATGAGGAATATTTGGGGTTTAAAGAACAATTACTATGAATTATAAATACATTGTTAGGAATTACTGGACATTAATCAGGAATGGCTGGTACTTCAAGAACAATTACTTTGAATTATTAATACATAGTTAGAAATTAATGGTCATTAATCAAGAATAGCTGAAATTTAAGGTACAGTTGCTATGAATTATTAATACATTGTTAAAAATTACTTGCATTAATCAGGAATAGCTGGAATTTAAAGAACAATTACTGTGAATTATTAATATATTCTTTGGAATTACTGGACATTAATCAAGAATTGCTGGAATTTAAAGAACAATTATTATGAATTATTAATACATTGTTAGGAATTACTTGTCATTAATGAGGAATTGTTCGGATTTAAAGAACAATTACAATGAATTATTAATAAATTCTTAGGAATTTCTGGACATTAATGAGGAATAGTTAGGATTTAAAGAACAATTACTATGAATTATTTATACATTTTCCGGAATTATTGGACATTAATGAGGAATAGTTTGGATTTAAAGAACAATTGCTATGAATTATTAATAAATTGTCAGGAATTACTGGACATTAATCAGGATCAGCTGAAATTTAAAGAACGAATACTATAAATTATTAATACATTGGTAGGAATAACTGAACATTAATCAGAAATAGTTGGGATTTAAGGAACAATAACTATGAATTATTTAAACATTGTTAAGAATTACTGAACATTACTCAAGAATAGCTTAAATGTAAAGAACAATTACATTGCATTATTAACACATTGTTAGGAATAACTGGACATTAATCAGGAATAGCTGAAATATAAAGAACGATTACTCTGAATTATTAATAGATTGTTAGAAATTATTCGACATTAATCAGGAATAGTTGGTATTTAAAGAACAATTTTTATCAATTATTAATACATTGTTAGGAATTACTGGACATTAATAAGGTATAGTTGGGATATAAAAATTTTATTATGAATTATTAATACATTGTTAGGAAGTATTGGATATTAATGAGGAAGAGTTGGAATTGAAAGAACAATTATTATGAATTATTAATACATTCTTAGGAATTACTGGACGTTAATGAGGAATGGTTGATATTTAAAGAACAATTACTATAAATTATAAATACATTGTTTGGAATTACTGGACATTTATGAGGAATAGTTGATATTTAAAGAACAATTACTATAAATTATAAATACATTGTTAGGAATTACTGGACATTAATGAGGAATAGCTGGAATTTAATGAATAATGACTAGGAATTATTAATACATTTTTAGGAATTACTGGACATTTATCAGGAATAGCTGGAATTTAAAGAACAATTAATATGAATTAGAAATACATTGTTAGGAATTGCTGGAAAATAATGAAGAATAGCTGGTAATTAAAAGAACCATTACTATGAATTATTAATACATTGTTAGGAAGTATTGGACATTAATGATGAATAGTCTGGATTTAAAGAACAATTACTATGAATTATTAATACATTCTTAAAAATTACTGGACATTAATGAGGAATATTTGGGGTTTAAAGAACAATTACTATGAATTATAAATACATTGTTAGGAATTACTGGACATTAATCAGGAATGGCTGGTACTTCAAGAACAATTACTTTGAATTATTAATACATAGTTAGAAATTAATGGTCATTAATCAAGAATAGCTGAAATTTAAGGTACAGTTGCTATGAATTATTAATACATTGTTAAAAATTACTTGCATTAATCAGGAATAGCTGGAATTTAAAGAACAATTACTGTGAATTATTAATATATTCTTTGGAATTACTGGACATTAATCAAGAATTGCTGGAATTTAAAGAACAATTATTATGAATTATTAATACATTGTTAGGAATTACTTGTCATTAATGAGGAATTGTTCGGATTTAAAGAACAATTACAATGAATTATTAATAAATTCTTAGGAATTTCTGGACATTAATGAGGAATAGTTAGGATTTAAAGAACAATTACTATGAATTATTTATACATTTTCCGGAATTATTGGACATTAATGAGGAATAGTTTGGATTTAAAGAACAATTGCTATGAATTATTAATAAATTGTCAGGAATTACTGGACATTAATCAGGATCAGCTGAAATTTAAAGAACAATACTATAAATTATTAATACATTGGTAGGAATAACTGAACATTAATCAGAAATAGTTGGGATTTAAGGAACAATAACTATGAATTATTTATACATTGTTAGAATTACTGAACATTACTCAAGAATAGCTTAAATGTAAAGAACAATTACATTGCATTATTAACACATTGTTAGGAATAACTGGACATTAATCAGGAATAGCTGAAATATAAAGAACGATTACTCTGAATTATTAATAGATTGTTAGAAATTATTCGACATTAATCAGGAATAGTTGGTATTTAAAGAACAATTTTATCAATTATTAATACATTGTTAGGAATTACTGGACATTAATAAGGTATAGTTGGGATATAAAAATTTTATTATGAATTATTAATACATTGTTAGGAAGTATTGGATATTAATGAGGAAGAGTTGGAATTGAAAGAACAATTATTATGAATTATTAATACATTCTTAGGAATTACTGGACGTTAATGAGGAATGGTTGATATTTAAAGAACAATTACTATAAATTATAAATACATTGTTTGGAATTACTGGACATTAATGAGGAATAGCTGGAATTTAATGAATAATGACTAGGAATTATTAATACATTTTTAGGAATTACTGGACATTTATCAGGAATAGCTGGAATTTAAAGAACAATTACTATGAATTATTAATACATTGTTAGGAATTACTGGAAAATAATGAAGAATAGCTGGTAATTAAAAGAACTATTATTATAAATTATTAATACATTTTTAGGAATTACTGGATATTAATGAAAAATAGTTGGGATTTAAAGAACAATTATTATGAATTATTAATACATTGCTAGGAATTACTGGACATTAATGAGGAATAGTTGAAATTTAAGAACAATTATAATGAATTATAAATACATTGTTTAGTATTATTGGACATTAATGAGGAATAGTTGGGGTTTAAAGAACAATTACTATGTATTATTAATACATTGTAAGGAATTACTGTACATTTATAAGGAATAGCTGGAATTTAAAGAACATTTACACAAATTATTATTACATTTTTAGTGATTACTGGACATTAATAAGGAATGGCTGGTATTTAAAGAACAATTACTATGAATTATTAATGCATAGTTAGAAATTAATGGACATTAATCAAGAATAGCTGAAATTTAAAGAACAATTGCTATGAATTATTAATACATTGTTAAAAATTACTGGCATTAATCAGGAATAGCTGGAATTTGAAGAATAATCTTTATGAATTGTTAATACGTTGTTAGTAATTACTTTACATTAATGAGGAATAGTTGGGATTTAGAAAACAGTTATTATGAATTATTAATACATTGTTAGGAATTACTGGACATCAATGAAGAATAGTTTAAATTTAAAGAACCATTACTATGAATTATTCATACATTGTTAGGAAGTATTGGACACTAATGAGGAATAGTTGGAATTTAAAGAACAATTACTATGAATTATTAATACATTCTTGGGAATTACTGGACATTAATGAGGAACAGTTCAGATTTAAAGAACAATTACTTTTAATTATAAATACATTGTTAAGAATTATTGGACATTATTGATGAATAGTCTGGATTTAAAGAACAATTACTATGAATTATTAATACATTCTTAAAAATTACTGGACATTAATAAGGAATATTTGGGGTTTAAAGAACAATTACTATGAATTATAAATACATTGCCAGGAATTACTGGACATCAATGAGGAATACTTGAAATTTAAAGAGCCATTACTATGAATTATTCATACATTGTTAGGAAGTATTTGACATTAATGAGGAATAGTTGGAATTTAAAGAACCATTACTATGAATTATTCATACATTGTTAGGAATAACTGGACATTAATGAGGAAGAGTTGGGATTTAAAGAACAATTACTATGAATTATTAATACATTGTTAGGAATGACTGGATATTAATCATGAATAGCTTCAATTTAAAGAACAATTACATTGCATTATTAACACATTGTTAGGAATAACTGAATATTAATCAGGAATAGCTGAAATATAAAGAACGATTACTGTGAATTATTAATACATTGCTAGGAATTACTGGACATTAATGAGGAATAGTTGAAATTTTAAGAACAATTACAATGAATTATTAATAGATTGTTAGGACTTATTGGACATTAGTAAAGAATAGGTGGGATTTAAAGAACAATTGCTACTAATTCTTAATACATTCTTAGGAATTACTGGATATTAATCATGGAATTTTAAAAAGTAACTATGAATTGTTTGTTCAGAACTACAGACAGATTTCTAGAAATTAATGAAACTTTCCCATACTTATTTGTTTTTTTAATTTCGCGCAAAACTATACGAGGGCTATCTGCACTAGCCTTCCCTAATTTAGCAGTTTACGACTAAAGGTACAACAGTCATCACCATCCACCGCCAGCTCTAGGGCTACTCTTTTACCAATGAATAATGGAATTAACCGCTCTTTATAACGGCCTTACAGCTGAAAGGACAAGCATGTTTAATGAGACCGGGATTCAAACTCGTCACCCTCTAATTAAAGTTAAGCCATCTTAGCACCTGGAGGGGAATAATTAAATGACTGATAATAATAATTGAAGATTTGCTAGAAATTACTAAACGGTTGCTAGATATTGTTAATTTCTAATTCAAATTCTTTGTAATTTGGCCCGACATGGCTGGGTGGTTATGGCATTTGGCTCGTAATCCGAGGGTCGCCGGTTCGAATTTCAGTCGCACCAAATATGTTTGCCCTTTCAGCCGTGTGGGCGTTATAATGTGGCGGTCAATCCCACTATTCGTTGATAAAAGAGTAGCCCAAGAGTTGGCGGTGGGTAATGATGACTAGCTGCCTTCCCTTTAGTCTTACTCTGCCAAATTAGTGATGGCTAACGCAGATAGCTCTCATGTAGCTTTGCACAAAATTCAAAACAAACACACTAACTTCACAATTTCTAACTTCAACGAATACGTATTTATTAAGGTAGGTGTGTGCGAAATTAATGTTCTCCCACATATACATTTTATTGGCCTTTTTGAATAAATTGTACATATCAGTCTGAGGTTGAGATTTACATCTGTAGATTGATGAATCAAAAATTTAGACAAAAGGTTTTCATATTTTATTAGAATATTTATCACAGGCTTTAACCCAATAATAAAATTATATAATTTAAAAAGACGTCAAGTTTAAAGTATTTTATAACACAATATGAAACTGTAATTTTAAGTAATCTAGTTCCTTATTCAATTGATTTCAGAAGAAATGTTTAACTTTTGTTTAAAAAGTAGTAGACCTAACAGATCAATAGTTGAATATATCATTTCGAAATGTGAGGATTCTTTAAGTCATAGACATATTAGAACTCAAACAAAAAGAGTGACCTCAAAATACCAGCTTTTAAACACATATAAAGCTTAATATTAGCGTCAAAGAACATTAGTATGAATATTAATGATATAAAGTAACATGAATAAAGAAAGTATTATTGACATTCACCAGAATGTATAATACTTTAAATATATCAATTGAGTGTAGTAAGTTCAGTGAAGATCATACAACGCTATACATACCTAAACAATTTAGTATAGTAAGTTTAATGAAGATCATACAATCGCTAGACATACTTTAACAATTGAGTATAGTAAGTTCAGTGAAGATCAGACAATCGCTAGACATCCTTTAACAATTGAGTGTAGTAAGTGTAATGAAGATCATACAATCGCTATATGTCCTTTAACAATTGAGTATAGTAAGTTTAGTGAAGATCATACAATCGCCAGACATCCTTTAACAATTGAGTATAGTAAGTTTAGTGAAGATCAGACAATCGCTAGACATCCTTTAACAATTGAGTATAGTAAGTTTAGTGAAGATCATACAATCGCTAGACATCCTTTAACAATTGAGTATAGTAAGTTTAGTGAAGATCAGACAATCGCTAGACATCCTTTAACAATTGAGTATAGTAAGTTTAGTGAAGATCATACAATCGCTAGACATCCTTTAACAATTGAGTATAGTAAGTTTAGTGAAGATCAGACAATCGCTAGACATCCTTTAACAATTGAGTATAGTAAGTTTAGTGATGATCATACAATCGCCAGACATACTTTAACAATTGAGTATAGTAAGTTTAGTGAAGATCAGACAATCGCTAGATATCCTTTAACAATTGAGTATTGTAAGTTAAGTGAAGATCATACAATCGCTAGACATCCTTTAACAATTGAGTATAGTATGTTTCGTGAAGATCATACAATCGCCAGACATACTTTAACAATTTAGTATAGTAAGTTTAGTGATGATCATACAATCGCTAGACATCCTTTAACAATTTAGTATAGTAAGTTTCGTGAAGATCATACAATCGCTAGACATCCTTTAACAATTTAGTATAGTAAGTTAAGTGAAGATCATACAATCGCTAGACATCCTTTAACAATTGAGTATAGTAAGTTTCGTGAAGATCATACAATCGCTAGACATACTTTAACAATTGAGTATAGTAAGTTTCGTGAAGATCATACAATCGCTAGACATCCTTTAACATTTTAGTATAGTAAGTTAAGTGAAGATCATACAATCGCTAGACATCCTTTAACAATTGAGTATAGTAAGTTTCGTGAAGATCATACAATCGCTAGACATATTTTAACAATTGAGTATAGTAAGTTTAGTGAAGATCATACAATCGCTAGACATCCTTTAACAATTGAGTATAGTAAGTTTAGTGAAGATCATACAATCGCTAGACATCCTTTAACAATTGAGTATAGTAAGTTTAGTGAAGATCATACAATCGCTAGACATCCTTTAACAATTTAGTATGGTAAGTTTCGTGAAGATCATACAATCGCTAGACATCCTTTAACAATTTAGTATAGTAAGTTTAGTGATGATCATACAATCGCTAGACATCCTTTAACAATTGAGTATAGTAAGTTTAGTGAAGATCATACAATCGCTAGACATATTTTAACAATTGAGTATAGTAAGTTTAGTGAAGATCATACAATCGCTAGACATCCTTTAACAATTGAGTATAGTAAGTTTAGTGATGATCATACAATCGCTAGACATCCTTTAACAATTGAGTATAGTAAGTTTAGTGAAGATCATACAATCGCTAGACATCCTTTAACAATTTAGTATGGTAAGTTTCGTGAAGATCATACAATCGCTAGACATCCTTTAACAATTTAGTATAGTAAGTTTAGTGAAGATCAGACAATCGCTAGACATCCTTTAACAATTGAGTATAGTAAGTTTAGTGATGATCATACAATCGCTAGACATCCTTTAACAATTGAGTATAGTAAGTTTAGTGATGATCATACAATCGCTAGACATCCTTTAACAATTTAGTATGGTAAGTTTCGTGAAGATCATACAATCGCTAGACATCCTTTAACAATTTAGTATAGTAAGTTTAGTGATGATCATACAATCGCCAGACATACTTTAACAATTGAGTATAGTAAGTTTAGTGATGATCATACAATCGCCAGACATACCTAAACAATTGAGTATAGTAAGTTCAGTGAAGATCAGACAATCGCTAGACATCCTTTAACATTTTCGATTCCAAATACTGAAACACATTTGAAATCAGAATGTTATATACTTAACTTTCTTAAGAAAGACATTACCATGGAATATACTTTGAAAGACAGCTTTAATTTCTTTATCAAAATTAGAATTTTCTCTTTTAGTTCCGATTCCAAATTATTATACATTAATATACCTTTGGGAGAATATTAAGCTTAACTACTGGATTTCTCTATAATTTAACTAATTATTGAATACTTCGAAATCTATTTTTCATTAATTTTGCTGGATAGAAGTGTAATATTCTGATTGGTATTATTCCTTATTTCATGATTAGAAGGTTCTGATGGTGTTCCCGCTTTTTCAATGTTTCTACTGATTTTCATGAAAAACAACGATTAAACGAATGTTCACAATCTCTGATATTTTATTATCGATAATATACAGATAGAATCTTTACTTTATTCACGATATTTGGTCGTTTTCACAATGTTATAGAATTACTAATTAGTACATTATATAGGATTCGAATTACTGTAAAACTTCATTAACTTGTTCTTAAAATAAGTTAATCACTTTATAATCCTGAAGCTACCTTCAAAACTAAAGAGGATTTAAATAAGATTATTACTTGATGATCCTGAAGCTAGCTTTGAAACTAAATAGGATTTAAATAAGTTAATTACTTAATGATCCTGAAGCTAGTTTCTAAAGTAAAGAGGATTTAAATAAGTTAATTAGTTAATGATCCTGAAGCTCGCTTCTAAACTAAAGAGGATTTAAATAAGTTAATTAGTTGATGATCCTGAAGCTAGTTTCGAAAGTAAAGAGGATTTAAATAAGTTTATTAGTTGATGATCCTGAAGCTAGCTTCCAAACTAAAGAGGATTTAAATAAGTTAATTACTTGATGACCCTGGAGCTAGCTTCGAAACTAAATAGGATTTAAATAAGTTAATTAGTTAATGATCCTGTAGCTAGATTCGAAAGTAAAGAGGATTTAAATAAGTTAATTAGTTAATGATCCTGAAGCTAGCTTCGAAAGTAAAGAGGATTTAAATAAGTTAATTAGTTAATGATCCTGAAGCTAGCTTCGACACTAAAGAGCATTTAAATAAGTTAATTAATTGATGATCCTGTAGCTAGATTCGAAAGTAAAGAGGTTTTAAATAAGTTAATTAGTTGATGATCCTGAAGCTAGCTTTGAAACAAAACAGGATTTTTATAAGTTAATTACTTGATGATCCTGAAGCTAGCTTCGAAACTAAATAGCATTTAAATAAGTTAATTACTTAATGATCCTGAAGCTAGCTTCGAAAGTAAAGAGTATTTAAATAAGTTAATTAGTTGATGATCCTGAAGCTCGCTTCGAAACTAAAGAGGATTTAAATAAGTTAATTAGTTGATGATCCTGAAGCTAGTTTCGAAAGTAAAGAGGATTTAAATAAGTTTATTAGTTGATGATCCTGAAGCTAGCTTCCAAACTAAAGAGGATTTAAATAAGTTAATTACTTGATGACCCTGGAGCTAGCTTCGAAACTAAATAGGATTTAAATAAGTTAATTAGTTAATGATCCTGAAGCTAGCTTCGAAACTAAATAGGATTTAAATAAGTTAATTAGTTAATGATCCTGAAGCTAGCTTCGAAAGTAAAGAGGATTTAAATAAGTTAATAACTTGATGATACTGAAGCTAGCTTCGACACTAAAGAGCATTTAAATAAGTTAATTAATTGATGATCCTGTAGCTAGATTCGAAAGTAAAGAGGTTTTAAATAAGTTAATTAGTTGATGATCCTGAAGCTAGCTTTGAAACAAAACAGGATTTTTATAAGTCAATTACTTGATGATCCTGAAGCTTTCTTCGAAACTAAAGAGAATTTAAATAAGTTAATCACTTGATGATCCTGAAGCTAGCTTCAAAAGTAAAGAGGAATTTTCTTCGCATTTTAGAAGTTATAAATCAGCGTTGTTTGAGAGAAACGTATATTAAGGTCTAAATTTATCACACATTATAAAACCTCATGAATTCCTGCTTAAAAAATGTAATAAATTAAAATAATTCTTATTCAAAGGCGTCTTTATATATAATTGATTCATATAATAATCTGGTACTGTACAAACAAATAAACCATCACAAAATAATCAACACATGAGAATACAAAATAATCAACGCATCAAATTCTCAATAATCAACACGTAAGATTTCAAAATAATCAATACATAAGTTACTCAATAATTAACACTTGATATCACCAAATAATCAATACATCAAAATACTCAATAATCAATACATCAAATTATTCAATAATCAACACTTAATATTACACAATAATCAATACATCAAATTACTCAACAACCAACATTTGATAATACCAAATAGTTAATACATCAAATTACTCAATAATCAACACATGATATAACAAAATAATCAATACATCAAATTACTCAGTAATCAACACACTTGATATTATAAAATAGCCAATGCATCAAATAATTCAATAATCAACACTTGATATTACAAAATAATCAATACATCAAATTACTCAATAATCAAGACATCAAATTGCTCAATAATCAACACTTGATATTACAAAATAATCAATACATCAAGTTACTCAATAATCAACACATCAAATTGTAATAATACAAACAAAATAATCAATACATCAAATTAATCAACAATTAGTCAATAATCAACACAAATTACTCAATAATCAACACTTACAAAATAATCAAGACATCAAATTGCTCAATAATCAACACTTAATATTACAAAATAATCAAGACATCAAATTGCTCAATAATCAACACTTAATATTACAAAATAATCAATACATCAAATTACTCTATAATCAACACTTGATATTACAAAATAATCAGTGCATCAAATTACTCAATAATCAACAATTAATATTACAAAATAATCAATACATCAAATTACTCAATAATCAACACTTAATATTACAAAATAATCAATACATCAAATTACTCAATAATCAACACTTAATATTACAAAATAATCAATACATCAAATTACTCAACAACCAACATTTGATATTACAAAATAGTCAATACATCAAATTACTCAATAATCAACACTTTATATTACAAAGAAGTCAATACATCAAATTACTCACTAATCAGCACTTGATATTACAAAATAATCAATACATCAAATTAGTCAATAATCATCACATGATATTACAAAATAATCAAGACATCAAATTGCTCAATAATCAACACTTGATATTACAAAATAATCAATACATCAAATTACTCAATAATCAAAATAATCACATTTGCTCAATATTACAAAATAATCAATACATCAAATTACTCAATAATCAACACTTAATATTACAAAATAATCAAGACATCAAATTGCTCAATAATCAACACTTGATATTACAAAATAATCAATACATCAAGTTACTCAATAATCAACAATTAGTATTACAAAATAATCAATACATCAAATTGCTCAATAATCAACACTTAATATTACAAAATAATCAAGACATCAAATTGCTCAAAAATCAACACTTAATATTACAAAATAATCAATACATCAAATTACTCAATAATCAACACTTAATATTACAAAATAATCAATACATCAAATTACAAAATAATCAACATTATCGTTTTACTTACTTAATACTCCATCTAGATTGTGTCCATGGAAACAACTGAGATATATTTTTGGAAAATAATTTTGTTTTTATGTGTAAATATAGAAGATCACAAATAAGTATATCGGTTTGGTATTGTTTGAATTTCGCGCAAAGCTACATGAGGGATATCTGTGTTAGCCGTCCCTAATTTAGTAGTGTAAGAATAGAGGGAAGGCAGCTAGTCATCACCGCCATCTCTTGAGCCAACTCTTTCACCATTATAACGCTCCCACGACTGAAAGGGCGAGCATGTTCGGTGTGACGGGGTTCGAACCTGCAACCCTCAGATTTTACGAGTCGTGTGCCTTAACCACCTGGCTATGCTGGGCCGAGTTTATCGGACGTAGTTTACTAATTTACTTTATTTGTGAATAATAGTACATCGCATCCTGGCACGTGATAATGAACATTCAAATTCAAGGCTACTGAACAGCTCGTGCACGGTAAGAAGAACTTTGACTAATCATTAATTAATTCATATAAGTCCAACATATAACCTACTATTTAAGATACCTCCAATATTGATAGAAAACACTTCTATCTACCACAGGTTTAGTGTCAGTTTACCTTACTCACAGTATAGGTATATATATATATAATACTCAGCGAATTATTATACCTATCTAGTATTAAATAGAACTGGTTTAATAAAATATATATTATATTCTTACTCACAGTTATTCTCTATTGATCATCAGCTATATTCCTTCACGGATAGCGTTATTTTAGGCCGTAATCCCAATAATATCTCCAGAGGTTGGGCCAGCTTTGGAGATTTACCTTAGCTCTTAATCTCAACATTAGGCTAAAATGCGAAGTAATAAACAACAAATTGAGGATAATTGATAAAAGATATATTACACACCCTTATCATTTGTGTTACTAAAATTATATCTCAATAACAACTTACACCAGGGTTTACACCAACAAGTAAAGA
The DNA here is from genome assembly GCF_004210375.1 of Tachypleus tridentatus. Lineage (NCBI taxonomy): Eukaryota > Metazoa > Arthropoda > Merostomata > Xiphosura > Limulidae > Tachypleus > Tachypleus tridentatus. Next base: position 10,094,199 of record NC_134833.1, read on the forward strand.
AAAAACTTAAGAAAACGTTCTTTTACCCGTTGGTCAAACAAAGATTCGAAAGTCTACTTATTTTAGAAAACCATGAAGTGAATAACTTTAAATTATTATAGTAGTTTTTAAAGCAGTTAACTAATTCCAACGATTAATATATGACCAAAATTACAACATAAAAATTTGAGCTAATAGGGAGGCTTCTGATGAACAGAGTAAGTAGCAATGACAGTAAGTACAGTTCTCTTGGTAACTCTTGTCAGTCGTGCACATTTCTCATAGTTTAATATAACGAAATCTCTATTCATTTCCACCAGGCCTAGGTGTTCTGAGTGTAAGGAAACTGAATTAGTTGTGTGTGGGACAATAACATGTAACCAAGAATACAGATAACACAACATCTTTCGGATACGTTTTTCATTAGCATTTTAAGAAGATTTACTATGGGTGATATGATTCACCATATCTCGTTCGCAGTAATAATCAGACGCGAGATGAGTACGTCAGACTGGTCTCCCAGTGAGATAAGCGACAATGTAAGAGTTCGTCGTTTCTTGTATTTATAGAATTAAGGAGAACAAATTTTGGAATGGTAGCACCATCAACTGTAACAATACAAAATATCATGTTACACCTGTAACAATACAAAATATCATGTTACAACTGTAACAATACAAAATATCATGTTACAACTGTAACAATACAAAATATCATGTTACACCTGTAACAATACAAAATATCATGTTACAACTGTAACAATACAAAATATCATGTTACACCTGTAACAATACAAAATATCATGTTACACTTAGAATAATATTGAAAAGACAAAACTATATTATTTAGTTATTTGTCTGATCGTGTCAGATTCAAGTATGCTTAATTGTCTGATCATGTCAGATACAAGTATGCTTGTTTGTCTGATCATGTCAGATACAAGTATGCTTGTTTGTCTGATCATGTCAGATACAAGTATGCTTGTTTGTCTTATCATGTCAGATTCAAGTATGCTTGTTTGTCTTATCATGTCAGATTCAAGTATGCTTGTTTGTCTGATCATGTCAGATACAAGTATGCTTGTTTGTCTTATCATGTCAGATCAAGTATGCTTGTTTGTCTGATCATGTCAGATACAAAATATGCTTGTTTGTCTTATCAACAGATACAAGTATGCTTGTTTGTCTGATCATGTCAGATACAAGTATGCTTGTTTGTCTGATCATGTCAATACAAGTATGCTTGTTTGTCTTATCATGTCAGATACAAATATGCTTGTTTGTCTTATCATGTCAGATAAATATTGTTTGTCTGATCAAAACTAATATTATTTAGTTATTTGTCTGATCGTGTCAGATTCAAGTATGCTTGTTTGTCTGATCATGTCAGATACAAGTATGCTTGTTTGTCTTATCATGTCAGATACAAGTATGCTTATTTGTCTTATTAAGTCAGGTACGATTATGATCGTCTTATGACCAATCAGGTACAGGTCCATTTGTTTGTTCGACCAAGTAAACGTTTCGAACAAGTAAAGAAACTTTATAACAACACTAGTTGTTGTTTTTTTTTCAGTTTAGGACATACAACACAAAGTTGAATTTGTTTTAAGCTACTTAACGACAGCCCATGTGATAAACTGTGAATGTTCTTGTTATTTCAGTGATATAAGTAGTTTTGAGTAAAGTTGAGATGTTATTTTACCAACTGTTTGTCTTCTGATCACATTTCTCAACACGATTTCTTCAAAGAACCAGAGGAGAACGGAAACCTCGACATGCAGTGTAAACATTACACTGACTTGACCATATTGTAACACACAAGTGATACACATATTTGTTGTTTAATACACATACTAGTACTTCAGTTCTCTAGTGTAGACATTACACTGACTTGACCATATTGTAACACACAAGTGATACACATATTTGTTGTTTAATACACATACTAGTACTTCAGTTCTCTAGTGTAAACATTACACTGACTTGACCATATTGTAACACACAAGTGATACACATATTTGTTGTTTAATACACATACTAGTACTTCAGTTCTCTAGTGAAATTCTCTTATCTCCAGGTAACAATCTTAAAAAAGCATGACTTATTTTCATTCGTCAATTGAACATAGCTATTTTTTCTTAAGGTACTCGTTTATAACTTACCAAAATATATTTCACCCAAAAATATTATTTGTGAAATTTGGGCCTGTCCAAGTAAGTTTGTTCGTTTTGAATTTCGCACAAAGTTACTCGAGGGCTATCTGCGCTAGCCGTTCCTAATTTAGCAGTGTAAAACTAGAGGGAAGGCAGCTAGTCATCACCGCCGACCGCCAACTCTTGGGCTACTCTGTTACCAACGAATAGTGGGATTGATCGCACATTATAACGCCCCCACGGCTGGGAGGGCATATGTTTGGTACGAGCGGAATTCGAACCCGCGACCCTCGGACTACGAGTCGAATGTCTTAATACACTTGGCCATGCCGGGCCGTTCAAGTAAGTAACTGAAGACAGACATATTGTTTTAAGTAACTAAAGACTGACACATTGTTTTAAGTAACTAAAGACTGACATATTGTTTTCACCGTATTTTCATAATTCATACAATGGCTACTTTTTCTAACTGGGTTAATTAATTTAATTGTCACTTTTATAAAACAACCGTAGAAATAAAATGCGTAGAAAGTAATTCTTTAATATGTATATCAACAAACAGATGAAATAAAAAACGACTGAATAACCGGGGGTCTCGCGTATTTGAGATATAACCGTTAAGGTATAACCATTAAGATATAACCGACTTAAAAAATAAAAAAAATCATCTTTACGGAAATGAGTGACCAGTCATCACATTAACCAGATAATTACTGTTCATACACTATATGTTAACCTTCTCTGAATAGCTAGTGCGCATGACAGAGAAACTACAGGTAACCATTCTTTAAGAGTCAACTTCCGCTAGTTATAAAATATTGTTCTAAAATGCACCGTAATTTTAACACACAATCACTGAAATTTATAAAATAATGTTCTAAGATATATCATAATTTTAACACACAATCACTGAAATTTATAAAATATTGTTCTAAAATGTGCAATAATTTTAACATACAATTACTGGAATTTATAAAGTATTGTTCTAAAATGTACCATAATTTTAACACTGAATCACTGGAATTTATAAAGTATTGTTCTAAAATGTACCATAATTTTAACATACAATTATTGGAATTTATAAAATATTGTTCTAAAATGTGCAATAATTTTAACACTGAATCACTGGAAGTTATAAAATATTGTTCTAAAATGTGCCATAATTTTAACACTGAATCACTGGAATTTATAAAATATTGTTCTAAAATGTGCCATAATTTTAACACACAATCACTGGAATTTATAAAATATTGGTAATTCTTTGGTTTAACTTTCAAAACATTTTAATCAATACACAAACATTATCCAAAATTTACCAAAAAAACTACTTAAAACCATGTTGAATACAAAATACAAAGAACTGCATGACTTACAGACACAAAAAATGAACCTAGATCATCAACTGGAATGGTGCATTAAATCAGAGATTTATAAAATATTGTTCTAAAATGCACCGTAATTTTAACACACAATCACTGAAATTTATAAAATATTGTTCTAAGATATACCATAATTTTAACACACAATCACTGAAATTTATAAAATATTGTTCTAAAATGTGCAATAATTTTAACATACAATTACTGGAATTTATAAAGTATTGTTCTAAAATGTACCATAATTTTAACACTGAATCACTGGAATTTATAAAGTATTGTTCTAAAATGTACCATAATTTTAACATACAATTATTGGAATTTATAAAATATTGTTCTAAAATGTGCAATAATTTTAACACTGAATCACTGGAAGTTATAAAATATTGTTCTAAAATGTACCATAATTTTAACACTGAATCACTGGAATTTATAAAGTATTGTTCTAAAATGTACCATAATTTTAACATACAATTATTGGAATTTATAAAATATTGTTCTAAAATGTGCAATAATTTTAACACACAATCACTGGAAGTTATAAAATATTGTTCTAAAATGTACCATAATTTTAACACTACAATCACTGGAAGTTATAAAATATTGTTCTAAAATGTAACAATATGTACAAACTATTTGTGTTAAATACTGCTATTCATCCTCCTTATTCACCTGATCACATTTTAAGAAATTTCTCCATATCATTGTGAAATTCGTCCGTTTTAAAAGTTCTAAAATCAACGTCTTCCAGAGGTTTTCGTTGAACCCAATACTTGAAAGGAAATATTGAGTTTTAATAGTAAAAATATCAACATCAGAATATTAAACCTGATTCAGGTTTAATGGATGGTAAATGGATCAGCTGATTCAGGTTTAATCACTTAATATTCCGTAAAATCTAAACCCAAATACAGCTGAGGCAGTGGCTATAAATGAAAGTAAGAACTTGGTTAAAGATGAAATACTGTTAACTTTTACCTTTGAAGCGTTAATCAGGGATAAGTTTGATATATCATACCAACCTACAGATAAGTTTGATATATCATACCAACCTACAGATAAGTTTGATATATCATACCAACCTACAGATAAGTTTGATATATCATACCAACCTACAGATAAGTTTGATATATCATAAACATAAGTTTGATATATCATACCAACCTACAGATAAGTTTGATATATCATACCAACATATAAGTTTGATATATCATACCAACCTACAGATAAAGTTTGATATATCATACCAACCTACAGATAAGTTTGATATATCATACCAACCTACAGATAAGTTTGATATATCATACCAACCTACAGATAAGTTTGATATATCATACCAACCTACAGATAAGTTTGATATATCATACCAACCTACAGTAAAGAAGACAAACATAGTTTGATGTAATTAGACCTCTGCCTCATCTTTCAATAATATTTCTTTAGGAAAACTTTATGTTTCTGTTCCGTATATTTTACCGCATAATAAACCGCGTAAAAGAATTAATGCTTTGCTATTTAAAACACGATATACAAAATTATCCAGTATGTAAAACTTTCTAAATGGACCAGTTGAAATAATCTCGTGAAATAATTCTATTCGTTCCCCACTGACTTTTGCCCGGAAAGCAATAAAAGTGGTATTTGAGCTACTCTGAGATACTTTGTTTTTTAACGATTTCTGTATATAGCAAACTATAAAATATATTTCAACCAATAAAAGTTGAGGAATTGCGCGTGCGTAGACAGTACTGTTTTTTGCACCTACTAACTTTCACAAAAGTCTGGTTAGCACGAGTTTGAATAATTGTAATTAGTTGCATAAAATACGAAGTATAAGTTGGCGAACAACGATTTATAAGCGTACTGAACTGGTTTAATTTGTGGGGGAACGTACTAGATGTTTCAGAACATTCGTGTATCTGTTTCAGATAAGACAGAAAACAGACCAATGTTCTGTCCAAATATGCACTATGTTCCCCCAAAAATAAACCAATTCATAGTGCTTATGAATCGTTATTTGCTAACTTATATTATCACAAAGTGCTTCCATACCCAAGTAAGTGAAAGGTTGTTTAGTATTGATGTGAATATTTCTGGTAAGCTAAATGAAATACACTTTAATAATACATTTAAACTTGTAAATAATTAAAAGACGCGAATTATTAAATATTAGAAATAACTATGTTTTTAAAATTTACCCAGGTTTTTATCGGTTGTACCTAAATTGAGCAGTTCATCGATAAATTAATTTATTGTTTGTGATTGTTCTGTTATATGTTTGTATACTGCTACAGTTGTAGATTCGCAGGTGGTTCTTTTTTTAAATTAACTTCTGTTTCCCGCCTGATGATGCCAAATAACCCTGATAAAACGTCCGTCTGATGATGTCAGGTAACCCTGATGAAAGGTCCGCCTGATGATGTCTAATATCCCTGATAAAACGTCCGCCTGATGATGCCAGATAACCCTGATAAAACGTCCACCTGATGATGTCAGATAAGCCTGATGAAACGTCCGTTTGATTATGTCAGATAACCCTGGTCCGCCTGATGATGATAAAACGTTCGCCTGATGATGCCAGATAACCCTGATAAAACGTATCCCCCTGATAAAACGTCCGCCTGATGATGCCAGATAACCCTGATAAAACGTCCGCCTGATGATGTCAGATAACCCTGATGAAACGTCCGTTTGATTATGTCAGATAACCCTGGTGAAACGTCCGCCCGATGATGTCAGATAAACCTGATAAAATGTTCGCCTGATGATGCCAGATAACCCTGATAAAACGTCCGCCTGATGATGCCAGATAACCCTGATAAAACGTCCGCCTGATGATGTCAGATAACCCTGATAAAACGTCCGTCTGATGATGTCAGGTAACCCTGATGAAAGATAACCCTAATGAAACGTCCGCCTGATGATGTCAGATAACCCTGATAAAACGTTGTGAATAAAATAAGTAAAATATTTACTGTATACAACTTATGTAGTTTGGTATTAAAGTAAATCTTTCGAAGTAGCCAAACTACGTGCTGTTAATAGCAGTATCTGTATAATTTGATTGCCTAAACACCAATTAATGCCAATTTTCATCTTTCTAAATGCCAGTAAGTTGGCCCGGTTTTCTAACAACTATAAAATGTATCTCTTGATATAACAAAATATTCTACTAAAACTTTCAGTTAATATTAGCTTAACGAATAAGGTATCCGATTTTTTTCTCTTTCTAGAGAACTTTGAGAAAAGCCACTTCGTATTCGACTACACCAATAATAATTATTTTGGAATTCAGCCAAAAGAACGTTTCTCATAATTCATTTTTTACTTGGTTTCAGGAATTCTCTAGCATTTATCACACAGCGTGAATTAATGTTATGTTAAGTTTGATGTTGCAAGATTTTCTAGCATAGTAAGCGAACTGTAAGACCGAAATTCTTTACTTCAGAGAAAATTTTGTTATTCAAATGTTGTTATTTTATTTCACACAGTCACATGGTCCACTACATCTGATACACGTTAGCTAAATTAACGTGGATGGTGTAGGTCTAAAAACTACGTTGATAACATCAATTTTACGTTTATTGGAACGATTTGTTATCAGATTTATAGTTGTCTGTTGTTATTTCTTCAGCGCAGAGCTACACAGTAAGTAATCTGCGCTTCGTTCGCCTCAGAGAATCGAACCCTGGATCTTCGCATTGCATGTCTAGAAACTTATTGCCGAATAACGATGGTATTAGCATGCGTTCTGGACTGGCACCAGTGACTTACTGATTGTCCTTTAGAACTGGGGTCACTTTATTTAATGAATCCTGTTTATAAATACAGTTACAAGCTTTCGATGCCAGACACCTTCAGATACAGTTATAAACATAGTTACAGTATAGTTACATATACATATGTAAAAACGGCTCGTTTGGGTTGAGAAAATATTTTACGTAGAGGAGCGAACAACGTTTCGACCTTCTTCGGTCATCGTCAGGTTCACAAAGAAAGAAAGAGGTAATTGACCGGAAGCTAACCACATGTTTCAAAGGGGTTGTGTAACTGAGTGTCGGAATGTAGAGGGCGTGCATAGATGTTTGAATATATAATTTTATGTTATTTATTTTATTATTATATTATTTTTAATATAGGTATAAAGGTGTTCCTTTGTATTGGTTTACTTTGGGCTTGAGTTGTTGTTTTTAGTAAGGATTCTTTAATTTTGCGTTTGTTTATGTTTGTTTCTTTATTTAGTATTTGAGTGTTTTCTATGGTTATATTGTGTTTATTTGACTTGCAGTGTTCGAAAACGTGTGAAAGTGACTTTTTATGTTCTTTGAATCTGGTTTCCATTTTTCTACTTGTTTCTCCAATATAGAAGTCGTGGCAGTTATCACATTGTATTTTATAAATAATGTTGGTGTGGTGTTTGTCAGTGTAGTTTTTACATAGTACAGACCTCAGTTTTGTGTCTGGTTTTTGAATAAATTTGGTATTAACTGAAATGTCATATTTTGTTACTAATTTTTGCCAAATGTTGGTTATTTGTTTGCTGATGTCAGGAATATATGGTATACAGCAGTATATAGTTTCGTGATTTTTTGATTCGTGAGATATATTTACTTTAGTTGGTTGATTTTGTTTTTATGCCAAGGTGTGTGCGTATAATGTTTTCTACGCTTTGTGGGGGAAACTTATTGATGTTGATGAAGTATTGTTTTATTTTGTCTAATTCATTGTTAATTTTATCTGGTGAGCATAGTTTTATGGCTGTGTTTATTTGGTTTCTTAGTATGTTGAGTTTTTTTTTTTTTTGTTTCATGTGCTGAGTCCCAAGGAATGTATAGTCCAAAATGGGTGATTTTTCGGGGGATTTCTGTTTTGAATTGTGTGTCGGTTCTTGTAATTTTGAGGTTAAGAAATGATATTTGATTGCTTTCTTCCTGTTCACATGTGAAGTTAATGTTGGGATGTATAGAGTTAATGTGATTGAAAAAATTAAGTATGTGTTCTGTAGATTTGAATCCCGCAACTGTGTCATCTACATATCTTACCAGTATAGTGGTGGATGTAATGCTGTGTTAATTGCTTGTGTTTCAACTTGTGTCATAAAAATATTAGCTAGAACTGGTGATACTGGGTTGCCCATGCTTAGGCCATTTGTTTGTATATAGTTGTGGTTGTTGAACATGAAGTTTGTCTTTATCGTGGTGAATTCTATTAGGGTTGCTAATTGGTTACTGGGAATTTCTATTGATGGGTAAGGGTCTCGGATATAGAGTTCTAAGGCTATCTTGCAGGCTTCAGTGGTTGGAACTTCTGTAAAGAGGGATATAACATCGAAACTGACCATTAAAGCTTTATTATTAAGTTGATTTAGATTAGACCTGAAATTAAAAGAATCTTTGATGAATGAGCTAGCTAATGTTACATATTTGGAGAATGCCCATGCTATGGATTTACCAAGATTGTAATTAAACGGTTCATATGTGGACATTATTGGTCGTAATGGACAATCTGGTTTATGAGGTTTGGGGATGCCGTATATTTCCTGTGTGCGTGAGTCGGTTTTACGTAGGTAGGAATAAAGTGTTTGTGAAATTGTGTTGGCTTTTTTCATTTGTAGTAGTATTTTGTTCAGTTGCGTCTCGTGTGTCTTTGTTGGATTTGTGTGTATTGGTTTAAATTTGTTCGTGTCTGATAGGATGTTATTCATTTTTTTGATGTATTCATTCGTGTTTATTATGACTATAGCGTTTCCTTTATCTGCTTTTAAAATTTTTATGTTTTTGTCTTATTTTAGGTTTTTAATGGAATTAATGTCTCTTTTTGTAAGATTATTTTTTAACTTTCTGTTTTGTGAAATTATGTTGATGGTTTTGTGAGAAAATTCTTTGAAAAAATCGTTTAAGATGTTGTTTTTAGGTGTTTCTGGAAAATATAAATTTGTAATTTTACCTGGGAAGTTTGACTGTTGGATATCAATAAAATTATCTAAGTTGTCTTCTTTATGTTGGTTGTTTTTGGTTGTTTCCTTGTTTTTGTTTTTTGTAGAAAGTATCACAAGTCTCCTGGCTAGGTCTTCTAAACATGTTTTGATTTCTATGGTTGGAATGTACCTAGGTGCTATTGCGAAGTTGAGTCCTTTGTTAAGTAGATGTATCTCGTCTGTGTTTAATTGTCGGTCGGATCTGTTAATTATGAGGTTAGTCAACGGTTTGTCTTGTTGGTGTCTTTTCGATTGTTTGCATTTTAGTTTTTCTAGTTTTTTGTTGCGGAAGGTCTTTTTGTCTCTGTCATTGCTGGTGTTGATTTGGTTTATGTTTCATTGTATAAGTCAGTAAATCTCTGGTTTAATGCAGCATGCCAGTTGATGACATTATGACATTCCAGTTAATACCAAATTTATTCAAAAACCAGGCACAAAACTGAGGTCTATACTATGTAAAAACTACACTGACAAACACCACACCAACATTATTTATAAAATACAATGTAATAACTGCCACGACTTCTATATTGGAGAAACAAGTAGAAAAATGGAAACCAGATTCAAAGAACATAAAAAGTCACCTTCACACGTTTTCGAACACTGCAAGTCAAATAAACACAACATAACCATAGAAAACACTCAAATACTAAATAAAGAAACAAACATAAACAAACGTAAAATTAAAGAAGCCTTACTTATACAACAACTTAAACCCAAAATAAACCAATACAAAGGATCACCTTTATACCTATATTAATATAATAGAATAAATAAAATTATATATTCAAACATGTAACACCGCCCTCTACATTCCGACACTCAGTTACACAACCCCCTTCAAATATGTGGTCAGCTATCGGCCAGTTACCTCTTTCTCTCTTTGTGAACCTGACGATTGAGGATGACCGAAGAAGATCGAAATGTTGTTCGCTCCTCTACGTAAAATATTTTCTCAACCCAAACGAGCCACTTTAACATATATATTTCTCTACAAGTGGGTTTTCTCGACATCACTGAGTTACATATATAGTTTCAAATGAGAAGGGTAATTATTCTTTAAATTGGAAATTCTAATTAATAATTCCCTATTATTAGTTGTATTGAGAATGAACTCTTAAGGTTGGTACAACTATTGATAAACAGATGTACACATTATATTACTACATCTTCTCTTTGCCAGCTCATTAGATTTAAAATTGTAAACGCTAAACCAGACGAAAGATGAAGTATGCAGCGCCACCCTGTGTTAAGATGATACGTTATAGAGCTGTTTTCTATTTTAGTGATAGTTGTTTTGTTTTTTTCACGAAAGACAAATTCCATATCTCTCTGATCACTGTATTTTCAAAATAATGGTAGCGGTGTATTAAACGAATTATATTTAATAAGATAATGCAACAAAGAACGTAGATTAATTACAAGTGAAAAGCAGACAGTGTTTTTCGTAACTGTCTCAATTTGTCTGGCGTTTTAGCAACCCAATACAAACCGTTCAAGCATCGTCCATCTCCATCTTGGGTAAAAACAACACTGCATAGATAATAACGAAATATGATACGTCATTTCACAGACAAAAACCTTGCTTGTTTGTTGGTGATAACTGATATAGTAGTGAACGTAAGAGATGTGTTAACAGATCTTAAAGGAGAGGATGTGACAGGTGGCTAAGGCAAGATGAGTCCGATTTTCTATTTGATGGTTCTGTAACAATAGAAGGTTGAAACCTAATATACGTTTGCCTTATTTCCAGCCATGACAATATTATAATGAGTAATTTACGTTAAAGTTGCCAGTACCTGAATAAACCACTTATATATCATTCACGAGTAAGAAACAAATCGATCAGTTAAATATCTCCATATATTTAACGTTACAATAACTCCTTTGGTAATTATTCGTTTAGAGCTTTGTTCTCAAGAATCACTCCTGAGTGCTGAACAGGGTATCAATCAGTATTGGTATTGGTTGAATGGTCAAATCAGAAATGCCAAAGGTCGGGCTTCTTCATTCCTAATCTTGAACATAGGAAGAACTTGTTGTCACATTTATGGCATGGACACAACAAAATGTGAGCTCCAAACCTTGGACCACACGATTCGCAGCCTGGCACGGTAATCCTCTAGACTTTGTATATATATATCATCACCATGATCACAACCTTTCATGTCCATCTAAAACTAAAATGTGAACAGAAATATTCGGGTGGATATTAATCACATCTCTTTCTCGTTTTTTTATAAACACTGAAGGTTTTAGTAATGATAACAAAAGTAGGATTCTAAATCTCTGTGGGTCTTAATAACACATACGGAATTAGTATTGACAATTTTAACAATCTCGTTCAATTGGTTAATAGTAATAATGTTTCCAATGGTCACGATATTCTGAAATCAGCTTTAATTCATGTACTGGTCGCGAGAATTGATAACAAAGTATAAACTTTAAGCATGTCAATACAGTACATGCTGTAGTTAGGTGAGGGTTGGAGATATGAAAGTGTTGGAAATCACATTCACTCTCAGCTGCATCTTGTATAACTGTTTCCAAAACGACTACTAGAGGGCTATCTGGATTAACCGTCCCTAATTCAAAAATTATATACCAGAGAGAAGGCAGCCAATCAATGTCACCCACCGCCAACTCTTGGACTGCTCTAATGTATAATGGGATTGACCGTCACGTTATAACGTTCACGCGACTGAAAGGATAAATATGTTAGATAATATGGTTCGAGCCCGTAACCCATAGGTTGTGTGTTGCTCGTCCTAACCACCAGACGTCTCTATATATTAAAAGGCCATATGTATAAAAACTATATTTGGCATTACATAAGTAGTGTGATGTCTCTGAAAAAGTATTACACTTGGGAAAAACGTGTGACAGGCCTTGTAAAATATTCAAATCATATTCAGATTGGGTATTTGAAATACGGAGCTAACACTTAATTACATTAGAAAACTAGCTAATATCAATCAACTTGGGACACCTGGCCCAACAGAATGCGACTTGTAGCAAATGAGAGACCACAAGTACAAATAAGACGAAGCCGACGGATTCAATATGCATGGATTTCGGTGCAATAGGATGGTTGCAATGGGTGGATTATACTTATGGACAATCCTGTGCTTTGAATAGTTTGCAATAGAAATTACGATCGTCAGACAGAATTGTCAAGACTTAGCAACATTAAATCAGTCGACGCGTTGAAGCAATCAATAAGCTGTGTTTATTTTTTCTAAAATCACTCATTTGTTTTCACTCTGTGTATCGAATAGAACTGTTTAAGCTGAACACCACTTCTCACACGACTTCAGGTCAATGATCTCTAGGGTTCAAGTATGGTCATTCCTAACTTTGATCTATTGACCACAGGGAAGGTTTGGTTTGGTTTGAATTTCGCACAAAGCTACACGAGGGTTATCTGCGCTAGCCTTCCCTAATTTTGCAGTGTAAGACTAGAGGGAAAGCAGCTAGTCATCACCACCCAACGCCATACCTTGAGCTACTCTTTCACCAACGAATAGTGGGATTGACCGTTACATTATAACACGCTCGCGGCTGATAAAGCGAGCATGTTTGGTTTGACAAGGATTCGAACCCGCGACCCTCAGATTACGAGTCGAGTGCCTTAACCACCTGGCCATGCCGGGCCACATAGGGAAGGCAACCAACCAGTAGCCCATGTCGCCATGACAGACTTGCACGATCTCTTTATGCTGAAAAACTGTCTTGACTGTCACTTTTATAACTCACTCAGAAACGAAAGCGCGATTCACATTTAGCAGTGCCACGTCTCAAACTCTGGAGTCCACCACTCCCGACACTACGACTTCATCATTTAGACTCATTTATTACAAATACTCCAAAATATTCAACATATCAGCTTCTAAAGATCGCGAAATTATTGAAACATTTTTTATAGATATAACGTATTTAGCACTGATAATTCAGAAAAATTCAATCACTAGAATTAACAAAACTCTTTTTTTTCACTAATTTTCAAACCTTTGTTTTATTCTCTGTTGAATATTTTCTCTTTGTTTTCACAGATTATGAACGGGTTTGTGTGAAACGGAACGATTAAAAACTAACTAAAATTAATTATAAAAAAAACAGCTTTAAAAGTGGCTGTTGTGAGGAAACTGTTCGGGAAATAGGTTTTCTTTAGGAGCTTAAAAAGAATTACATGTTGCTTTAGAAACGGAATCTTTAAGTCTCATCTGTAGATTAAGAGAAATAATTTCTATCTTTAAGTCCTCCTGGTGGAACAATTGTAAGTTTACATACTTCCCACGCTAAAATCCAGGGTTCATTTCCTCGCGCTGCACGCATTAAATCGTTTAATGTGACTTCGCTTCAAAAGAAACGACTGACCAAACAACCTGTGAGCAATTTCTTCCTCTTGAGATATCTTTCGAAACATGTGAAACCCTGAAATAAAACACGTGGTATTAAAACCCTTATAGAATATCTGGATTGAGAATCCATCGAGTCATTTTCACTCATAGAATCTATCTATAATTTCTGGCAGTCCGCTAAAATAGAGATATTCAAACAAATGATGGTTATCGTCTTCGATTTAACACACTTTGTTAGTACTGTAATAGCATGAGGCAGAAACAGAGCACGTTTCTTAGACGGGAGTTTAAACTGTATGGAAACAAATTGGACTGGACAACAAAAAGTATGAGGATACGTTTAGAATACCAATAGACATAGAGTGTAATAAAGAAGAGACATTCGGAGAAGTGCTGATAAGTCAGGAGTATCACAGAATCAGGGCAGCGTTGTGCATGACTATAAGGTCATTAAAGTAAAACACAAAACAGAACCCGGAGAATTAGGCGGCTAGGATTCTATATCTACAACTGCAGTTGTATTTAGACTGACAACAGAGTTTTAATTTTCAAAACAAAAGCACTGTATGTCTTCTTTAGTAAATTACAGATCTTGTACTATATCAGTGTGCACAGATGTACATGTTCTGTTTTATTATTTTAGAAAATAACGAACAGCTTTTATCACAATACTACCAGGACAAGTCTAGGAAATGTATGCGTTGTCTATTGTCCAACCTACAAAGTGTGTCTCAATTATTGTATTATTGTTCAACCCACTATTGGCTATTGTTCAGCCTACAATGTTTTATAAAAAAGCTATTTTAAGGCAATAGCTTAAAAATCTACAAATTAAAACGTGACACGCACTTAAGTCAACGAACGTCTTTGGTCAACACAGTCATTGTAACAAAATTACATTTTTTTTAGAAATCTGTCAGTCAATAACGTACCACACCACGTTCCTCGATAAATCGAAAACTGGATTAGAAACAAAAAATATTTTTTTGGAATTTTATGTCAAGTGGCTCATCGCAATGAGAGATGGTACACAATGATATTAGGTGAGGTTTTAAAGATAATTCCTGGTCATGGTAGACATCACTTCTTTTATTATATCTCAATTTTACACTAAGGTATTTCAAAAGAAAATCACTTCTTTTGCTTCTTGAAAAGGGAAAAAAGGTGAACAATATGGTTGAAAAGTCACCTAAATAAAACAAAACATGGTAATTGGTTTCTACGCTATTATTGACATTAGTCAATCAAGTGCCAGCACAAATGACCAGAAGAGGGCGTAATTCTTCAGCCTACAATCATATTGCCATACCTAGCAATTATAGCTGTGCACATAAAACATTTTATGTTTATCTAATTGTTACACGTACTCACAGAAATGTGGCATTTGTTGGACTGTCCTGCTTGATGGGTCGGTTACAAATAACTTACAGCTACAAATTTCAAGGTTTGATTACTGAGTTGGGCGAAGCACGAATAGCCATTGTACAGTATAGTTGTTCCAATGGAGACTGGAAAGGATATCAACATTAGATCTGCGCAGTTACATTAACATCATCATTAGATCTGCGCAGTCACCTAAACATCATCATTAGATCTGCGCAGTTACCTAAACATCATCGTTAGATCTGCGCAGTTACCTTAACATCATCGTTAGATCTGCGCAGTTACCTTGACTGGAGATTCTAGTCACGAGTGTATATGTTTCAGACGTCATCACTTGGCATTGTTACTTGAAAACATCACATGACATCATTATTTGACATCATTACTTGACATAAGACAGTGCGTTAAAATTATTTTTACAAGTAAAAACTAAACACAACTTACTTTCCAGAAAACTTTTTTATTTTAAGAACGATTACAAGTTTCTTCTAGATATTACCAGTTTTCAATACTAGTTGTGTTATTCTAAGACTCTTTACCCAAAGCAGACGTGAACCAGTCTAGTATTGTTAGTATTTAGGTAAGACTAGCCGTCTGCGAAATGAACCAGTCTAGTATTGTTAGTATTTAAGACTAGCCGTCTGCGAATTGGAGTCTCGTCAAACCAAACATGCTCGTCCTTTAATCCATAAGCGTTTATAATGTGACCGTCAATCCCACTTCTAGTTAGTAAAAAAATAGCCCAAGAATTGGCGGTGGGTGGTGATGACTAGTTGCATTTACTCTAATCTGTCACTTCTAATTTACAGACGGCTAGTGTAAACAGCCCTTAAGTAGCTTTTCGCGAAATTAAAAAGAAACAACGAAAGTTTATAAAAGGAAAGTTTTTTTTCGGAGTTCAGTTGGTTTCTGGTTCTTAACTAAGTTACTTAACTCTAGTATTCATTAGAGGTCTTCTACCAATTAACGTTTTTAGTTATGTTTAACGTCTGTAGACTATTAAAACTTATCAACTAGCAAATTGTATTCGTGAATTTAAAGATAAATACAGTTCCGTCGAATCTTCTGTTTGAGAATATATGTATATATATGTATATGGAAACGTTTGTGAATTTTTAAATGTTTGGATACAAGTTTTCTGCGGTGATTTTCCAGATCACAGAGTGTGTCGACAGAAATACCAAACCCACACTGACACTTCTATATCCCTAACTAAGTATTCCTTTGGGAGCTATAAATGAAAACGCATTCTCCAGACAGCTGAAGACATTTAAATATTGACAAAGAAAGTGTTTTACGTAGCTCACTTGAGCACTTCTTCTTCTGATCTATATTTGTAAAAAAAATAAACTCACTAGCTGACGTCACATCAATAATCTGCACAAAATAGTGAATGAAAATTAAAAACGTAAGTGAACTATGTTCGACAACTCGCGCGTTTTACTGATTTTATTTACGTTTAAGTTTTCTATTGTTCGTCGTAAAAAAAACACAACTCTAAACCACGGGCTAACTCTACTTTGCCCTCCTCTAGTATCGAAACCCAATTTTTAGCGTTATAAGCCTTCTTTATTACCACTGAGCCAAAGGAGGAACTTATAGTTTTGTTTGTCCGTTTGTTTTGAAGCAAAGACACATTGAGCTATCTGTTGTGTCTAATACAGCAAAGACACATTGAGCGATCTGTTGTGTCTAATGCAGGATATCGAATTCCGGATTCTAGCGTGTTGGTCTCTCAACAAACCGCTGTCCCATAGAATATCGTGAAATGATTTTAAAGATTTCAAATATAGAGATATTTCATCTTAGTGTGTAAAGCCCCTGGTGGCTCGGCAGTATTTCAAAAGACTTATAACGCTAAATCCCGGATTTCGATACCCGTATCTGACACAACACGGGTAGCCCATTGAGTAGCTCTGTGCTCAACTCCAAGTACTTCACCAAATGTTATATATAGAAACGTATTATAATAATCTCTTGGTTGTACAGTAAATATATATGTATACGAATTTATATTATCAGTTGAGCAGGAAGAAAATATTCAATATATCACATAATTAGTTAAATAGATATACATAAGACACAGTTTTTCGTGCTATTTATAATTACAACAGATGTGTGGAGAAATCGCGCTCAAAGTTTGTTTGTTTCTTGTAAAATGGGCTCTGTACTCTTTTAACCGGGGATAGCGAAACCCCAATTTATAGCGTTATAAGTGCACTGACTTGTCGCGCCCAAAGATTGGCGTGCACTAATAAAAACATGAAAGGTATACTTGAGAATGCGTTTCTGTTAGCTTCTTGGTGGACCAAAAATCATTATTTCTTAACGGTCCGCTATAACCGTTCCACATCAATAACGTTTATTATAGTACAACCCAAATCTTTTAAGTTATTACGTCTTTACGTTCGTTACACCAAGTTAGACCAACGTGAAAACATAAGCTACTATTAAGTTCTGACTTTTTCATTTGTTTTCGCCCCGCCTGTAAACTTCTACGCCACATTCATTGTAATTAATAATGAAAGACTGTATAGAGGACGCCAGTGTTTCAAATAAATAGCTCTTATAGGCCAATGACGTTACGAGCAACGTTCGTTAAGTTCTGGTTGAATAATAAATTGGAACAATAAAAACCCGTTAAAAATGTTAACAGGTAACATGGCCTCATTTGATAAAAGTTGGAATAATTAAAAACATTAATATCCTCAGGAGCAACGTTCCGTTGGTATTGTAGATTGTGTGTGTGTTAAATTCACGAGATAATTCTAATAATAGTATTTTGTGTTTATATATGAATGTAAGAGAATGAATGAAGTGTTATTACGTGTGAATAAAACTAGGCTTATCTTAGTATTTTGTGTTTATATATGAATGTAAGAGAATGAATGAAGTGTTATTACGTGTGAATAGAACTAGGCTTATCTTAGTATTTTGTGTTTATATATGAATGTAAGAGAATGAATGAAGTGTTATTACGTGTGAATAAAACTAGGCTTATCTTAGTATTTTGTGTTTATATATGAATGTAAGAGAATGAATGAAGTGTTATTACGTGTGAATAAAACTAGGCTTATCTTAGTATTTTGTGTTTATATATGAATGTAAGAGAATGAATGAAGTGTTATTACGTGTGAATAAAACTAGGCTTATCTTAGTATTTTGTGTTTATATATGAATGTAAGAGAATGAATGAAGTGTTATTACGTGTGAATAAAACTAGGCTTATCTTAGTATTTTGTGTTTATATATGAATGTAAGAGAATGAATGAAGTGTTATTACGTGTGAATAAAACTAGGCTTATCTTAGTATTTTGTGTTTATATATGAATGTAAGAGAATGAATGAAGTGTTATTACGTGTGAATAAAACTAGGCTTATCTTAGTATTTTGTGTTTATATATGAATGTAAGAGAATGAATGAAGTGTTATTACGTGTGAATAAAACTAGGCTTATCTTTCTCTATTTTTTTCAATAACTATTGTACATTTTTAAAAGGATACATTTCATATCATCACAGAAAATTTAACAAAAGCAGCCTTCGAAGACGTTACAGTAGCTTGTTCGAAGATCTGTGGTGAGATTGAAGGTTAAAAATCGATTTAGGATTCCAGTGGTGAACACGGCACATATAGCCTATTGAGTGGCTTTCTAATTTAAAAACCCAAACATACTTTGACCAGATTCGAGTCTGCGACCTAGAGATTAGAGGTAGAACACTTTATCACCGGGTCACGTCAGAATGTAATGGTCAATCACACTTTTCATTTGTAAATAATAGCTGAAGTGTTGGCGGGAGGTCGCGTTTGCAAGCTGCCTTCTTTCTTGTCTTTCGCTGCTAAATTAGGGGCACTAGAGCAGATAGCCCTCAACAATGTGACGCGATAACAGCAACAGAACAACATGCAGAGATTGTGTTGACTTTCCATTTGTTCACTTATCCACCTCCGATTTTCTGCTTACAAGAAACTACCAGCACTATCCACCTAATTTCTTTAAATAGCTGTCTCCGATATTCCATTAGAAATAACGAACTCGAGGTCAGAAAGTAAGACATTAGTAGAACAAATTAAAGTATTTTTAAATATCAAAGTCCATCCTACCAAGTTTCTGTTAACTGACAAACAACACTATCAAATAAATAAATAAACTGATATTGTAGCTACGTATGTTTTGTAGTCAGATAAACACAAAGGTGATATTCAGAAACCTACCCTAAAATATTAGTTGTCTAATTTATGGTTACAGCTCGAAATTTACCTTTATACACGTCACTGACTTATGGTTACAGTTCACAGTTTACCTTTATATAGGTGTCTTATGGTTACAGCTCAAAGTTTACTTTTAAACACATGACTTATGGTTACAGCTCACAGTTTACTTTTAAACACATGACTTATGGTTACAGCTCACAGTTTACTTTTAAACACGTGACTTATGGTTACAGATCACAGTTTACCTTTATACAGGTAACTTATAGTTACAGCTCACAATTCACTTTTAGACACGTGGCTTCTAGTTACAATCACAGTTCCTTTATACAGGTTACTTATAGTTACAATCACAGTTCCTTTATACAGGTTACTTATAGTTACAATCACAGTTCCTTTATACAGGTTACTTATAGTTACAGCTCACAATTTACTTTTAGACACGTGGCTTCTAGTTACAATCACAGTTCCTTTATACAGGTTACTTATGGTTACAATCACAGTTACTTTATACAGGTTACTTATAGTTACAATCACAGTTCCTTTATACAGGTTACTTATAGTTACAATCACAGTTCCTTTATACAGGTTACTTATAGTTACAATCACAGTTCCTTTATACAGGTTACTTATAGTTACAATCACAGTTCCTTTATACAGGTTACTTATAGTTACAATCACAGTTACTTTATACAGGTTACTTATAGTTACAATCACAGTTCCTTTATACAGGTTACTTATAGTTACAATCACAGTTCCTTTATACAGGTTACTTATAGTTACAATCACAGTTCTTTATACAGGTTACTTATAGTTACAATCACAGTTCCTTTATACAGGTTACTTATAGTTACAGCTCACAATTTACTTTTAGACACGTGGCTTCTAGTTACAATCACAGTTCCTTTATACAGGTTACCTATGGTTACAATCACAGTTACTTTATACAGGTTACTTATAGTTACAATCACAGTTCCTTTATACAGGTTACTTACAGTTACAGCTCACAATTCACTTTTAGACACGTGGCTTATAGTTACAATCACAGTTCCTTTATAAAGGTTACTTTTAGTTACAGCTCACAGTTTACTTTAGACACGTGGGTTATAGTTACAATCACAGTTCCTTTATAAAGGTTACTTATAGTTACAGCTCACAATTCACTTTTAGACACGTGGCTTCTAGTTACAATCACAGTTCCTTTATACAGGTTACTTATAGTTACAATCACAGTTCCTTTATACAGGTTACTTATAGTTACAATCACAGTTCCTTTATACAGGTTACTTATAGTTACAATCACAGTTCCTTTATACAGGTTACTTATAGTTACAATCACAGTTCCTTTATACAGGTTACTTATAGTTACAGCTCACAATTTACTTTTAGACACGTGGCTTCTAGTTACAATCACAGTTCCTTTATACAGGTTACTTATGGTTACAATCACAGTTACTTTATACAGGTTACTTATAGTTACAATCACAGTTCCTTTATACAGGTTACTTATAGTTACAGCTCACAATTCACTTTTAGACACGTGGCTTCTAGTTACAATCACAGTTCCTTTATACAGGTTACTTATAGTTACAATCACAGTTCCTTTATACAGGTTACTTATAGTTACAATCACAGTTCCTTTATACAGGTTACTTATAGTTACAATCACAGTTCCTTTATACAGGTTACTTATAGTTACAATCACAGTTACTTTATACAGGTTACTTATAGTTACAATCACAGTTCCTTTATACAGGTTACTTATAGTTACAGCTCACAATTCACTTTTAGACACGTGGCTTCTAGTTACAATCACAGTTCCTTTATGCAGGTTACTTATAGTTACAATCACAGTTCCTTTATACAGGTTACTTATAGTTACAATCACAGTTCCTTTATACAGGTTACTTATAGTTACAATCACAGTTCCTTTATACAGGTTACTTATAGTTACAATCACAGTTCCTTTATACAGGTTACTTATAGTTACAATCACAGTTACTTTATACAGGTTACTTATAGTTACAATCACAGTTACTTTATACAGGTTACTTATAGTTACAATCACAGTTCCTTTATACAGGTTACTTATAGTTACAATCACAGTTCCTTTATACAGGTTACTTATAGTTACAATCACAGTTCTTTATACAGGTTACTTATAGTTACAATCACAGTTCCTTTATACAGGTTACTTATAGTTACAGCTCACAATTTACTTTTAGACACGTGGCTTCTAGTTACAATCACAGTTCCTTTATACAGGTTACCTATGGTTACAATCACAGTTACTTTATACAGGTTACTTATAGTTACAATCACAGTTCCTTTATACAGGTTACTTATAGTTACAGCTCACAATTCACTTTTAGACACGTGGCTTATAGTTACAATCACAGTTCCTTTATAAAGGTTACTTTTAGTTACAGCTCACAGTTTACTTTTAGACACGTGGGTTATAGTTACAATCACAGTTCCTTTATAAAGGTTACTTATAGTTACAGCTCACAATTCACTTTTAGACACGTGGCTTCTAGTTACAATCACAGTTCCTTTATACAGGTTACTTATAGTTACAATCACAGTTCCTTTCTACAGGTTACTTATAGTTACAATCACAGTTACTTTATACAGGTTACTTATAGTTACAATCACAGTTCCTTTATACAGGTTACTTATAGTTACAATCACAGTTCCTTTATACAGGTTACTTATAGTTACAATCACAGTTCCTTTATACAGGTTACTTATAGTTACAATCACAGTTCCTTTATACAGGTTACTTATAGTTACAATCACAGTTCCTTTATACAGGTTACTTATAGTTACAATCACAGTTCCTTTATACAGGTTACTTATAGTTACAATCACAGTTACTTTATACAGGTTACTTATAGTTACAATCACAGTTACTTTATACAGGTTACTTATAGTTACAATCACAGTTCCTTTATACAGGTTACTTATAGTTACAGCTCACAATTCACTTTTAGACACGTGGCTTCTAGTTACAATCACAGTTCCTTTATAAAGGTTACTTTTAGTTACAGCTCACAATTCACTTTTAGACACGTGGCTTCTAGTTACAATCACAGTTCCTTTATACAGGTTACCTATGGTTACAATCACAGTTCCTTTATACAGGTTACCTATGGTTACAATCACAGTTCCTTTATACAGGTTACTTATAGTTACAATCACAGTTCCTTTATACAGGTTACTTATAGTTACAATCACAGTTCCTTTATACAGGTTACTTATAGTTACAATCACAGTTCCTTTATACAGGTTACTTATAGTTACAATCACAGTTCCTTTATACAGGTTACTTATAGTTACAATCACAGTTACTTTATACAGGTTACTTATAGTTACAATCACAGTTCCTTTATACAGGTTACTTATAGTTACAATCACAGTTCCTTTATACAGATTACTTATAGTTACAATCACAGTTCTTTATACAGGTTACTTATAGTTACAATCACAGTTCCTTTATACAGGTTACTTATAGTTACAGCTCACAATTTACTTTTAGACACGTGGCTTCTAGTTACAATCACAGTTCCTTTATACAGGTTACTTATGGTTACAATCACAGTTACTTTATACAGGTTACTTATAGTTACAATCACAGTTCCTTTATACAGGTTACTTATAGTTACAGCTCACAATTCACTTTTAGACACGTGGCTTCTAGTTACAATCACAGTTCCTTTATACAGGTTACTTATAGTTACAATCACAGTTCCTTTATACAGGTTACTTATAGTTACAATCACAGTTCCTTTATACAGGTTACTTATAGTTACAATCACAGTTCCTTTATACAGGTTACTTATAGTTACAATCACAGTTACTTTATACAGGTTACTTATAGTTACAATCACAGTTCCTTTATACAGGTTACTTATAGTTACAATCACAGTTCCTTTATACAGGTTACTTATAGTTACAATCACAGTTCCTTTATACAGGTTACTTATAGTTACAATCACAGTTCTTTATACAGGTTACTTATAGTTACAATCACAGTTCCTTTATACAGGTTACTTATAGTTACAGCTCACAATTTACTTTTTAGACACGTGGCTTCTAGTTACAATCACAGTTCCTTTATACAGGTTACCTATGGTTACAATCACAGTTACTTTATACAGGTTACTTATAGTTACAATCACAGTTCCTTTATACAGGTTACTTATAGTTACAGCTCACAATTCACTTTTAGACACGTGGCTTCTAGTTACAATCACAGTTCCTTTATACAGGTTACTTATAGTTACAATCACAGTTCCTTTATACAGGTTACTTATAGTTACAATCACAGTTCCTTTATACAGGTTACTTATAGTTACAATCACAGTTCCTTTATACAGGTTACTTATGGTTACAATCACAGTTCCTTTATACAGGTTACTTATAGTTACAATCACAGTTACTTTATACAGGTTACTTATAGTTACAATCACAGTTCCTTTATACAGGTTACTTATAGTTACAATCACAGTTCCTTTATACAGGTTACTTATAGTTACAATCACAGTTCCTTTATACAGGTTACTTATAGTTACAATCACAGTTCCTTTATACAGGTTACTTATAGTTACAATCACTGTTCCTTTATACAGGTTACTTATAGTTACAATCACAGTTCCTTTATACAGGTTACTTATAGTTACAATCACAGTTACTTTATACAGGTTACTTATAGTTACAATCACAGTTCCTTTATACAGGTTACTTATAGTTACAGCTCACAATTCACTTTTAGACACGTGGCTTCTAGTTACAGCTCACAATTCACTTTTAGACACGTGGCTTCTAGTTACAATCACAGTTCCTTTATAAAGGTTACTTTTAGTTACAGCTCACAATTCACTTTTAGACACGTGGCTTCTAGTTACAATCACAGTTCCTTTATACAGGTTACCTATGGTTACAATCACAGTTCCTTTATACAGGTTACCTATGGTTACAATCACAGTTCCTTTATACAGGTTACTTATAGTTACAGCTCACAATTTACTTTTAGACACGTGGCTTCTAGTTACAATCACAGTTCCTTTATACAGGTTACCTATGGTTACAATCACAGTTACTTTATACAGGTTACTTATAGTTACAGCTCACAATTCACTTTTAGACACGTGGCTTATAGTTACAATCACAGTTCCTTTATAAAGGTTACTTTTAGTTACAGCTCACAGTTTACTTTTAGACACGTGGGTTATAGTTACAATCACAGTTCCTTTATAAAGGTTACTTATAGTTACAGCTCACAACTCACTTTTAGACACGTGGCTTATAGTTACAATCACAGTTCCTTTATACAGGTTACTTATAGTTACAATCACAGTTCCTTTATACAGGTTACTTATAGTTACAATCACAGTTCCTTTATACAGGTTACTTATAGTTACAATCACAGTTCCTTTATACAGGTTACTTATAGTTACAATCACAGTTCCTTTATAAAGGTTACTTTTAGTTACAGCTCACAGTTTACTTTTAGACACGTAGGTTATAGTTACAATCACAGTTCCTTTATACAGGTTACTTATAGTTACAGCTCACAGTTTACTTTTAGACACGTGGGTTATAGTTACAATCACAGTTTCTTTATACAGGTTACTTATAGTTACAGCTCACAGTTTACTTTTAGACACGGGGCTTATAGTTACAATCACAGTTCCTTTATACAGGTTACTTATAGTTACAGCTCACAATTCACTTTTAAACACGTGGTTTATAGTTACAATCACAGTTCCTTTATACAGGTTACTTTTAGTTACAGCTCACAGTTTACTTTTAAACACGTGGCTTATAGTTACAATCACCGTTCCTTTGTACAGGTTACTTATGGTTACAACTCACAGTTTACACGTCATTTGTGGTTCCCAGTTTACACTTTACACCTTGGAATTATGGTTATATTTCACGGTTTATATTTTATATGTGTGATTTTTGGTTACACATAACGATTAAAACGTCAGACATATAGTGTATTGTTATACAATATTGTCAGTACTGTTCTATATTGTTGTTGTTCTCTACATGCAAAGAGTTGTTATTGACTAAATAAGAGTTTGAGTAGTGCAAAGCTGGACAAACATGTACCAGATGTTATTCTATCCTGCATAAGTTGTTTGTCAAGACACATATTAACACCTAATTTTGTAAAATATTGTGCTTTTGGTGTAACATATCAGCGTTTTGTTCAGACAGTTTCATTGTATGTGATCTAGAGTCACGTTTCATCACGTGCCAGAGGTAGTAGGAAGTCAAACTGTTTCACTGTCCAAAAATGGTATAATGCTCAGTGTACATTATCAGAACAGTAGCATACTCCTAGTGTACTGTGTCCAGAAACCTGAAACGTCATTGAAACACAAGAAACTTTGTTCCAGGAAAATCTACTGGTAGACGCTGAATAATTATTGCCCGAGATGACCGTGTTTTGTTTAAAGTTAGCAGGTGAAGCTCAAATGAAGTCGTGCAACACTTTAGGGCAGAGATGGTACAAACACATTTATTCCAGCGTAGCTATCCAAAACAACAGTGAAGAGGAGAATAACCATAGAAGGTTATTTTACAAAATGCGCCATCTGTAAGGTATCTTTAAACCAATATTAACCAGAATTTTAGACGCCCATGTTTCTTGGGCAAGACATCATGACAACTCACACTGGCGACATGTCATCTCTTCGGGTAAGTTCTGTTTTCGACTTGTTAAAGCTGATGCTGGGATACATGTTCGTTCTTTGCTTGAAGAATAGATAAAAGAAGGCTATTTCCACAGGTAACACACGGGATGGTGCAGTACATGTTTGGGCAGCTACTAATTTTGGTGGAAAACTGCTCTTCATTTTATTCAAGAAAATGCCAATGGCACCTTCTACAGGCATGGCATGGAGACAGTATTTCTGCCATACACTACGGTAATGATTAGCAATAACTTTATGTTCCAGAATGACAATGTCACTGTCTACAATGTATATATTGTACAGGATTATATCGAGAGGAGGATAAGTCGTAAAATTGGTAACCTCGGACCTAAAACAGCTGTTGTAGCTGAGTTGCAGTGCCCTTTAGTGAAAAAAATGAGATAAAATAATGGTGTATTACATTAACTACATCAACAGTACGCCACGCCATCTTGTGAAGGTAATTAGATAAAATAATGGTGTATTAAATTAACCACATCAACAGTATGCCTCGCCATCTTGTGTAGGTAATTAGATAAAATAATGGTGTATTAAATTAACCACATCAACAGTGTGCCACGCCATCTTGTGAAGGTAATTATTAGAATGTAAGGATACCCAGCCAAGACCAAATGTTAAATATAAACTGTAGAAGGTTACAGACGCTATTCGTAATTTGACGTTATTTTTTGTCATTATATTTATTTTGGTAAAGGTTTGTTGTGATAGGTGTAACTCAGAATTAACTGCTATTGTGGTATGTCATTCACGATATCCGTATAACCTGTCTCACTATACAAATTACACACAAAGATGTTTAACATAACACACATTTCTCAGTTGGATACCCCTGAGTGCATTTGTATTATGTCTTAATAATAATGATATTATTTGTTGTAAAAAACACAAACATTTCGCCCAACTCAGTGATGTCGAGAAAACCCACTTGTAGAGAAATATATATGCAAAAACGGCTCGTTTGGGTTGAGAAAATATTTTACGTAGAAGAGCGAACACAGCCCTCTACATTCCGACACTCAGTTACACAACCCCTTTCAAACATGTGGTCAGCTTCCGGTCAGTTACCTCTTTCTTTCTTTGTGAACCTGACGATGACCGAAGAAGGTCGAAATGTTGTTCGCTCTTCTACGTAAAATATGTTCTCAACCCAAACGAGCCGTTTTTGCATATATATTTGGCCCAACTGTATATCACAATTTACACAGTATATATAGTTTATGGTAATATATCACAAATTATCTCCTGGATGTATTACAAACTAGACCTGTGGTATAGTTCGCAGATATCAAGAAAATGTATAGTATGCTTCAAGGTACAGTTTCAATATGTTTATCTTTATTTCGTTCGGTACTCCCATAATTCTTCTGAATTAGACAAGAAGATTCATGTAGATGTTATCATTTGTTCTGATTATGTTTAGTTTAAAGTGTGTTTATGTTTTCCTATAGCAAAGCAACATCAGGCTATCTGCTGAGTCCACAAAGGGGAATCGAATCTCTCACTTTAGCGTTATAAATCCGTAAACTCGCCGCTTTACTAGCGAGAGACTAAGTTCAAAGTACTAAATAACTTCTTATATACCGATAAAAAAACAATTTTTAATTCATCCAAAATGGAGGCATACAGAGGATGAATCTTAAAGTCAGTTTTCTTGATTTTGCTACAGAATTTAAATTATATTTGTGATGAGGAGTTGATGTTTGTTGACATATACGTTACACAGTATCATTTAATTTATGTTACTAACTACGTTAAGGTTAATACAAGAGTAAAGTCACCTCTCTGTTTTGTTTGAAAGAAAATAAAGACTTCATCACCGTCACAAAAGTTTGATCGCATTGCGGTTTTAAATCTAGTATGAAATGCTATATAAAATGTATGTATCCATAGAAACCCAAGTATTAGAAATAAATAATTAAACTGTACGTATTAGTTTCTTCTACTTCTAACTGTTGTTTATATTTCTTTTACCGTCACAAAACGATGCATGGGAAAAAGAAAACAGTCAACAATATACATAAACTGGTAACCCTAACATCTGTTAACCCTAACATTTCTAAAACACAGATTCCCCCTTCTGCAGAGATGGATTGAAAATGTAACATGACGTCAAGAGTCTACAACAGCTCCCATAGCAACACCAGGAATGTTTACATTGGTTTTAAGTAGGATTACTGCATGTGAGACTGACTGATTTCCGGAATACAGGACTATGAGAAATAGAGAAAAAAATGTGAAAGCAAAGATAGAATTAATAAAGAATTGGAAAAGAACCAGAATAATGTTTCTATAGAGGGCGTTCCTACAACAGCAAGAGAATTGAAAGTGATTACAAAATAGGGTAAAATAAATAATAAAAGAAATAAACAGTGAATAAACATTATCAATTATACTTAAATATTAACAATACTGAAATAAAAGTGAATAAATAATTACAGAGCATAAAAATAAAAGCACTCGTTTCAAAAATTAATAAAAACAAAAATACAGTAATTATTTATGTGTAGAACACTTGTTGTTGTCGTTTCTAACTATCCCTTGTCTCTTCTTGAAAACACATAATATTCGATAAATTCTATGATCTATAATTTAGAAACATAATACACTTTTACTTGAAAATTACACAACTCTCTTATACAACTAAACAAGTAATTTAAACCAACACTCCTTGTATTCTGTTACTTCTTTGACCAACGAGACTCGTAGATTCTTAGAAAAATTGTACAGTATGACAACAAGTATTGTAATAAACTGACCTTTATGTCACCTCAACAAGTAAGTTGTCCGTTATGACAACAGATATCCTGTTTTACATCTCACTGCAACATTTTAACAAAAATGAGACCTTTTCATTATTAGTTTAAGGATAAATTAGAGGGGATGGAGTGAACATTTACTTAACATACCTTACTGAGTTATTAAATATTTTGATGATATTTTGCTGGGTTTTTTAATTAAGCCTAATTACTATTTGAATGCTACCTTCCAATCCTTACACAACCAAACAAAATATAATTAAGCCTAATTACTATTTGAATGCTACCTTCAAATCCTTACACAACCAAATGAAATATAATTAAGCCTAATTTCTATTTGAGTGCTAGCTTCAATCCTTACACAACCAAATGAAATATAATAAAGCCTAATTACTACTTGAGTGCCAGCTTCCAATCATTACACAACCAAATGAAATATAATTAAGCCTAATTACTATTTGGATGCTACCTTCCAATCCTTACACAACCAAATGATCTCATTACCGCAGAAAAATATTGTCCTTGTCAGAAGTCCAACATATGTTATCAAAATGTTTTCACTTACAAAACACCATATCCCAAGTAACTTAGCTCATGTTTGTCATCTCAACGCGATAGACCCAATATACTATTTTACTGGACCGCAATTTTATTTTGTATTTTCCAACCGTATCCTGGATTTCAAACAAAATTTTTTTGGAATATATATTATATTACGTATAATTAAATCGTATTGTTTTATCATAGTTTTCAAATACTTCTCATCAAATGTTATCATACTCTTCCAAGTATTCTTTATCAAATGTTATCATACTCTTCCAAATACTTTTCATCAAATGTTATCATATTCTTCCAAATATTCTTTATCAAATGTTATCATACTCTTCCCAAATACTTCTCATCAAATGTTATCATACTCTTCCCAAATACTTCTCATCAAATATTATCATACTCTTCCAAATACTTCTCATCAAATGTTATCATACTTTTCCAAATACTTCTCATCAAATGTTATCATACTCTTCCAAGTATTTCTCATCAAATGTTATCATACTCTTCCAAATACTTTTCATCAAATGTTATCATACTCTTCCAAATATTCTTTAACAAATGTTATCATACTCTTCCAAATACTTCTCATCAAATGTTATCATACTTTTCCAAATATTCTTTATCAAATGTTATCATACTCTTCCAAATACTTCTCATCAAATGTTATCATACTCTTCCAAGTATTTCTTATCAAATGTTATCATACTTTTCCAAAATCTTTTCATCAA
Source organism: Tachypleus tridentatus (assembly GCF_004210375.1). NCBI lineage: Eukaryota > Metazoa > Arthropoda > Merostomata > Xiphosura > Limulidae > Tachypleus > Tachypleus tridentatus. Next base: position 10,124,406 of record NC_134833.1, read on the forward strand.
ATGTTATCATACTCTTCCAAGTATTCTTTATCAAATGATATCATACTCTTCCAAATACTTCTCATCAAATGTTATCATACTTTTCCCAAATACTTCTCATCAAATGTTATCATACTCTTCCAAGTATTCTTTATCAAATGTTATCATACTCTTCCAAATACTTTTCATCAAATGTTATCATACTCTTCCAAATATTCTTTATCAAATGTTATCATACTCTTCCCAAATACTTCTCATCAAATGTTATCATACTCTTCCCAAATACTTCTCATCAAATATTATCATACTCTTCCAAATACTTCTCATCAAATGTTATCATACTTTTCCAAATACTTCTCATCAAATGTTATCATACTCTTCCAAGTATTTCTCATCAAATGTTATCATACTCTTCCAAATACTTTTCATCAAATGTTATCATACTCTTCCAAATATTCTTTATCAAATGTTATCATACTCTTCCAAATACTTCTCATCAAATGTTATCATACTTTTCCAAATATTCTTTATCAAATGTTATCATACTCTTCCAAATACTTCTCATCAAATGTTATCATACTCTTCCAAGTATTTCTTATCAAATGTTATCATACTTTTCCAAAATCTTTTCATCAAATGTTATCATACTCTTCCAAGTATTCTTTATCAAATGATATCATACTCTTCCAAATACTTCTCATCAAATGTTATCATACTTTTCCCAAATACTTCTCATCAAATGTTATCATACTCTTCCAAGTATTCTTTATCAAATGTTATCATACTCTTCCAAGTATTCTTTATCAAATGTTATCATACTTTTCCAAATATTCTTTATCAAATGATATCATACTCTTCCAAATACTTCTCATCAAATGTTATCATACTCTTCCAAGTATTCTTTATCAAATGTTATCATACTCTTTCAAGTATTCTTTATCAAATGTTATCATACTTTTCCAAATATTCTTTATCAAATGTTATCATACTTTTCCAAAATCTTTTCATCAAATGTTATCATACTCTTCCAAGTATTTCTTATCAAATGTTATCATACTCTTCCAAATACTTCTCATCAAATGTTATCATACTTTTCCAAATACTTCTCATCAAATGTTATCATACTCTTCCAAGTATTTCTCATCAAATGTTATCATACTTTTCCCAAATACTTCTCATCAAATGTTATCATACTCTTCCAAATACTTCTCATCAAATGTTATCATACTCTTCCAAGTATTCTTTATCAAATGTTATCATACTCTTTCAAGTATTCTTTATCAAATGTTATCATACTTTTCCAAATATTCTTTATCAAATGTTATCATACTTTTCCAAAATCTTTTCATCAAATGTTATCATACTCTTCCAAGTATTTCTTATCAAATGTTATCATACTTTTCCAAATACTTCTCATCAAATGTTATCATACTCTTCCAAATACTTCTCATCAAATGTTATCATACTCTTCCAAATACTTCTCATCAAATGTTATCATACTCTTCCAAGTATTCTTTATCAAATGTTATCATACTCTTCCAAGTATTCTTTATCAAATGTTATCATACTTTTCCAAATATTCTTTATCAAATGTTATCATACTCTTCCAAATACTTCTCATCAAATGTTATCATACTCTTCCAAATACTTCTCATCAAATGATATCATACTCTTCCAAGTATTTCTTATCAAATATTATCATACTCTTCCAAATACTTCTCATCAAATGTTATCATACTTTTCCCAAAATCTTTTCATCAAATGTTATCATACTCTTCCAAATACTTCTCATCAAATGATATCATACTCTTCCAAGTATTTCTTATCAAATGATATCATACTCTTCCAAATACTTCTCATCAAATGTTATCATACTCTTCCCAAATACTTCTCATCAAATGTTATCATACTCTTCCAAATACTTCTCATCAAATGTTATCATACTCTTCCAAATACTTCTCATCAAATGTTATCATACTCTTCCAAATACTTCTCATCAAATGTTATCATACTTTTTCCAAATACTTCTCATCAAATGTTATCATACTCTTCCAAGTATTCTTTATCAAATGTTATCATACTTTTCCAAATATTCTTTATCAAATGTTATCATACTTTTCCAAATACTTCTCATCAAATGTTATCATACTCTTCCAAGTATTCTTTATCAAATGTTATCATACTTTTCCAAATATTCTTTATCAAATGTTATCATACTTTTCCCAAATACTTCTCATCAAATGTTATCATACTCTTCCAAGTATTCTTTATCAAATGTTATCATACTCTTCCAAATATTCTTTATCAAATGTTATCATACTTTTCCAAATACTTCTCATCAAATGTTATCATACTTTTCCCAAATACTTCTCATCAAATGTTATCATACTCTTCCAAATACTTCTCATCAAATGATATCATACTCTTCCAAGTATTTCTTATCAAATGATATCATACTCTTCCAAATACTTCTCATCAAATGTTATCATACTCTTCCCAAATACTTCTCATCAAATGTTATCATACTTTTCCAAATATTCTTTATCAAATGTTATCATACTCTTCCAAATACTTCTCATCAAATGTTATCATACTCTTCCAAGTATTTCTTATCAAATGTTATCATACTTTTCCAAAATCTTTTCATCAAATGTTATCATACTCTTCCAAGTATTCTTTATCAAATGATATCATACTCTTCCAAATACTTCTCATCAAATGTTATCATACTTTTCCCAAATACTTCTCATCAAATGTTATCATACTCTTCCAAGTATTCTTTATCAAATGTTATCATACTCTTCCAAGTATTCTTTATCAAATGTTATCATACTTTTCCAAATATTCTTTATCAAATGATATCATACTCTTCCAAATACTTCTCATCAAATGTTATCATACTCTTCCAAGTATTCTTTATCAAATGTTATCATACTCTTTCAAGTATTCTTTATCAAATGTTATCATACTTTTCCAAATATTCTTTATCAAATGTTATCATACTTTTCCAAAATCTTTTCATCAAATGTTATCATACTTTTCCAAATACTTCTCATCAAATGTTATCATACTCTTCCAAGTATTTCTCATCAAATGTTATCATACTTTTCCCAAATACTTCTCATCAAATGTTATCATACTCTTCCAAATACTTCTCATCAAATGTTATCATACTCTTCCAAGTATTCTTTATCAAATGTTATCATACTCTTTCAAGTATTCTTTATCAAATGTTATCATACTTTTCCAAATATTCTTTATCAAATGTTATCATACTTTTCCAAAATCTTTTCATCAAATGTTATCATACTCTTCCAAGTATTTCTTATCAAATGTTATCATACTTTTCCAAATACTTCTCATCAAATGTTATCATACTCTTCCAAATACTTCTCATCAAATGTTATCATACTCTTCCAAATACTTCTCATCAAATGTTATCATACTCTTCCAAGTATTCTTTATCAAATGTTATCATACTCTTTCAAGTATTCTTTATCAAATGTTATCATACTTTTCCAAGTATTTCTTATCAAATGTTATCATACTCTTCCAAATACTTCTCATCAAATGTTATCATACTCTTCCAAGTATTCTTTATCAAATGTTATCATACTCTTTCAAGTATTCTTTATCAAATGTTATCATACTTTTCCAAATATTCTTTATCAAATGTTATCATACTTTTCCAAAATCTTTTCATCAAATGTTATCATACTCTTCCAAGTATTTCTTATCAAATGTTATCATATTTTTTCCAATACTTCTCATCAAATGTTATCATACTCTTCCAAATACTTCTCATCAAATGTTATCATACTCTTCCAAATACTTCTCATCAAATGTTATCATACTCTTCCAAGTATTCTTTATCAAATGTTATCATACTCTTCCAAGTATTCTTTATCAAATGTTATCATACTTTTCCAAATATTCTTTATCAAATGTTATCATACTCTTCCAAATACTTCTCATCAAATGTTATCATACTCTTCCAAATACTTCTCATCAAATGATATCATACTCTTCCAAGTATTTCTTATCAAATATTATCATACTCTTCCAAATACTTCTCATCAAATGTTATCATACTTTTCCCAAAATCTTTTCATCAAATGTTATCATACTCTTCCAAATACTTCTCATCAAATGATATCATACTCTTCCAAGTATTTCTTATCAAATGATATCATACTCTTCCAAATACTTCTCATCAAATGTTATCATACTCTTCCCAAATACTTCTCATCAAATGTTATCATACTCTTCCAAATACTTCTCATCAAATGTTATCATACTCTTCCAAATACTTCTCATCAAATGTTATCATACTCTTCCAAATACTTCTCATCAAATGTTATCATACTTTTTCCAAATACTTCTCATCAAATGTTATCATACTCTTCCAAGTATTCTTTATCAAATGTTATCATACTTTTCCAAATATTCTTTATCAAATGTTATCATATTTTCCAAATACTTCTCATCAAATGTTATCATACTCTTCCAAGTATTCTTTATCAAATGTTATCATACTTTTCCAAATATTCTTTATCAAATGTTATCATACTTTTCCCAAATACTTCTCATCAAATGTTATCATACTCTTCCAAGTATTCTTTATCAAATGTTATCATACTCTTCCAAATATTCTTTATCAAATGTTATCATACTTTTCCAAATACTTCTCATCAAATGTTATCATACTTTTCCCAAATACTTCTCATCAAATGTTATCATACTCTTCCAAATACTTCTCATCAAATGATATCATACTCTTCCAAGTATTTCTTATCAAATGATATCATACTCTTCCAAATACTTCTCATCAAATGTTATCATACTCTTCCCAAATACTTCTCATCAAATGTTATCATACTCTTCCAAATACTTCTCATCAAATGTTATCATACTCTTCCAAATACTTCTCATCAAATGTTATCATACTCTTCCAATACTTCTCATCAAATGTTATCATACTTTTCCAAATACTTCTCATCAAATGTTATCATACTCTTCCAAGTATTCTTTATCAAATGTTATCATACTTTTCCAAATATTCTTTATCAAATGTTATCATACTTTTCCAAATACTTCTCCTCAAATGTTATCATACTCTTCCAAGTATTCTTTATCAAATGTTATCATACTTTTCCAAATATTCTTTATCAAATGTTATCATACTTTTCCCAAATACTTCTCATCAAATGTTATCATACTCTTCCAAGTATTCTTTATCAAATGTTATCATACTCTTCCAAATATTCTTTATCAAATGTTATCATACTTTTCCAAATACTTCTCATCAAATGTTATCATACTTTTCCCAAATACTTCTCATCAAATGTTATCATACTTTTCCCAAATACTTCTCATCAAATGTTATCATACTCTTCCAAGTATTCTTTATAAAATGTTATCATACTCTTCCAAGTATTCTTTATCAAATGTTATCATACTTTTCCCAAATACTTCTCATCAAATGTTATCATACTCTTCCAAATACTTCTCATCAAATGTAATCATACTCTTCCAAGTATTCTTTATCAAATGTTATCATACTTTTCCAAATATTCTTTATCAAATGTTATCATACTCTTCCAAATACTTCTCATCAAATGTTATCATACTCTTCCAAATACTTCTCATCAAATGTTATCATACTCTTCCAAGTATTCTTTATCAAATGTTATCATACTTTTCCAAATATTCTTTATCAAATGTTATCATACTTTTCCAAATACTTCTCATCAAATGTTATCATACTCTTCCAAATACTTCTCATCAAATGTTATCATACTCTTCCAAGTATTCTTTATCAAATGTTATCATACTTTTCCAAATATTCTTTATCAAATGTTATCATACTTTTCCAAATACTTCTCATCAAATGTTATCATACTCTTCCAAGTATTCTTTATCAAATGTTATCATACTTTTCCAAATATTCTTTATCAAATGTTATCATACGTTTCCCAAATACTTCTCATCAAATGTTATCATACTCTTCCAAGTATTCTTTATCAAATGTTATCATACTCTTCCAAATATTCTTTATCAAATGTTATCATACTTTTCCAAATACTTCTCATCAAATGTTATCATACTTTACCCAAATACTTCTCATCAAATGTTATCATACTCTTCCAAGTATTCTTTATAAAATGTTATCATACTCTTCCAAGTATTCTTTATCAAATGTTATCATACTTTTCCAAATACTTCTTATCAAATGATATCATACTCTTCCAAATACTTCTCATCAAATGTTATCATACTTTTCCCAAATACTTCTCATCAAATGTTATCATACTCTTCCAAATACTTCTCATCAAATGTAATCATACTCTTCCAAGTATTCTTTATCAAATGTTATCATACTCTTCCAAGTATTCTTTATCAAATGTAATCATACTCTTCCAAGTATTCTTTATCAAATGTTATCATACTCTTCCAAGTATTCTTTATCAAATGTTATCATACTCTTCCAAGTATTCTTTATCAAATGTTATCATACTCTTCCAAATACTTCTCATCAAATGATATCATACTCTTCCAAATACTTCTCATCAAATATAATCATACTCTTCCAAGTATTCTTTATCAAATGTTATCATACTCTTCCAAGTATTCTTTATCAAATGTAATCATACTCTTCCAAGTATTCTTTATCAAATGTTATCATACTCTTCCAAGTATTCTTTATCAAATGTAATCATACTCTTCCAAGTATTCTTTATCAAATGTTATCATACTCTTCCAAGTATTCTTTATCAAATGTTATCATACTCTTCCAAGTATTCTTTATCAAATGTTATCATACTCTTCCAAATACTTCTCATCAAATGATATCATACTCTTCCAAATACTTCTCATCAAATATAATCATACTCTTCCAAGTATTCTTTATCAAATGTTATCATACTCTTCCAAATACTTCTCATCAAATGTTATCATACTCTTCCAAATATTTTTTGTGATGGATATTTATATGTACGTATTGCTAAAACCGTCACCTCTAACAAAGATGGTTTTTTATTACTTCCAAGTTAAGTGATATAGATAGGATATTTTGTCGTATATGAAGACTAGTTATTAGAGAAAAATATGTGATATTGAAACTCTAGACATGGAAATGTCGAGCCTCCAACAGACTAGCCTTCCGAAGTATCAAACTGACGTTTATTATGATGTATAGATCTCTGAATCTTATTACATTACGTTCTTCGGTTATCCCTTTGACAATACATTCTTGACATGTTTTAAGAGAAGTGATAGAATAGTGAGAGGAAAGGTTTTTAGTGAAATCTACTTTTACCGGAAATGCACTTTCGCTTCCATCCGGTAAAGTATTTGAATTTTTTTTTGTCTAAACACTGAATTTCCGCGAGTTAAAACAATTGCAACTCATAGAAACATGGATAATTGTCTAATAAAATGTTGTTACAATACGTTGTTAGGCCTAAAACATTTTTTTGTGAAGATAATGTACATTCTTTGTTTTTCATCAGTAAGAAAATTCGTTTTCGTGAACGAATGTGACTGGAACGCAGACGATTTTAATTCTCATAAAATATAAGTAAAAATACACAGTATGTGTACAAAATCATGCTCAATGATAAATTTACATTATTTTACTTTCCAACACCAGAGGGCATTGATAAAACTAAGCTATCCTTAACATTATGACTGCCACGAAACATTTTGGACAAAACAGTTATAAAACGAGATGTTAATTCACAAACTGGTAAGTACCGTGTGACCTGGCACACATTCCTATAACAAATAATCAATAGATTTATAGTTTAAGCAAATACAGTGCAATAAACTTGTGTTTTAATAAGGTTCGAGACTAAATCTTTTTAACTAGATTCGCATTTTTTAGCTGTGATCGCGTCATACAACTAACATCTAACCGACTCATTCAGTTCAAAGAATCACACATTACTCTTGTGGCGGCGCGTGCTGCTGGCTGTCTTCCCCTCTAGTGAGTACTTCAAATCCACGTCACACCAAACATGCTTGTTCTTTCAGCCGTGGAAGCCTTATAATTTTACGGTCATTCCCACTATTCGTTGGTAAATGAGTCGCCCAAGAGTTGGTGGTGGGTGATGATGACTAGTTGCCTTTCCTCTAGTCTTACACTGCTAAATTAGGGACGGCTAGTACAAATAGCCCTCGAGTAGTTTTGTGCGAAATTCCAAAACTAATCAAGTTCTCTTAACTCTTAACAACTCAGCAGTCCTTTCTTATAGACTTCTTTTAAAATATTACTACTAAGTGCTAACCTTAAGGCCCCTGCTGGTACAGCGGTGAGTCCACGGATTTATGACCTTGAAACAGGGGCTCGATTCCCTCCGGAAACTCACCAGAAAAAGGCCAGAGGTGGCTATGCAATTGGATAAGCACTCTTACCTTAAAATTTCGGTTATTTAAAGATATAATAAGGTCTACTAAACCCTAGAAAGGTCAAAATGTTTATATCACTTGGAAAATATTGTTTTTATAATAAAAATTTTCCCCAATTTTCTATTTTAAAACAAATTGAATTTGTTTTGATTAAAAATATTCTGTCTTAAATTAAATATTTCTCAGAAAACATCGGATTATTAAACCGATATATTAGGGCCTGTCAGGAAATTGATAGTTCGTATTATAACAGATATATATATGTGTAATATATTCAAGACAGTTTTGTTAATAATATAGAATTCAAAGAATGTGCAAGATAGCTGTACATCCAACATCATAACGCCCAAAATAAAACTGTTTTTCTACCATTTTTTTAGGATTTTGATTACGACACTAAAACTGGTGGTAAGACAAAAATGATTTAAAGATTTGTATAAAGTTAATAGGCCTGAACTTAACGATATGTATTAAGTTAATAGGCCTGAACTTAACGAATCTGTATAAAGTTAATATGCCTGAACTTAACGAATTTGTATTAAATCAATAGGCCTGAACATAACGATCTGTATTAAGTTAATAAGCCTTAACTTAACGATCTGTATTAAGTTAATAGACCTGAACTTAACGAATCTGTATTAAGTTAATAGACCTGAACGTATCGATTTGTATTAAGTTAATAGACCTGTACTTAACGAATCTGAATTAAGTTAATAGGCCTGAACTTAACGAATCTGTATTACGTTAATTGGCCTGAACTTAACGAATCTGTATTAAGTTAATAGACCTGAACTTAACGAATCTGTATTAAATTAATAGGCCTGAACTTAACGATCTGTATTAAGTTAATAGGCCTGAACTTAACGAATCTGAATTACGTTAATAGGCCTGAACTTAACGAATCTGTATTAAGTTAATAGACCTGAACTTAACGAATCTGTATTAAATTAATAGGCCTGAACTTAACGATCTGTATTAAGTTAATAGGCCATGAACTAAACGATCTGTATTAAGTTAATAGACCTGAACTTAACGAATCTGTACTAAGTTAATAGGCCTGAACTTAGCGATTTGTATTATTTTAATAGACCTGAACTTAACGAATCTGTATTAAGTTAATAGGCCTGAACTTAACGATCTGTATTAAGTTAATAGACCTGAACTTAACGAATCTGTATTAAGTTAATAGACCTGAACGTATCGATTTGTATTAAGTTAATAGACCTGTACTTAACGAATCTGAATTAAGTTAATAGGCCTGAACTTAACGAATCTGTATTACGTTAATTGGCCTGAACTTAACGAATCTGTATTAAGTTAATAGACCTGAACGTATCGATTTGTATTAAGTTAATAGACCTGTACTTAACGAATCTGAATTAAGTTAATAGGCCTGAACTTAACGAATCTGTATTACGTTAATTGGCCTGAACTTAACGAATCTGTATTAAGTTAATAGACCTGAACTTAACGATCTGTATTACGTTAATAGACCTGAACTTAACGATATGTATTAGGTTAAAAGGCGTAAACTTAACGATCTGTATTAATTTAACAGGCCTGAACTTAACGATATGTATTAAGTTAATAGACCTGAACTTAACGAATCTGTATTAAATTAATAGGCCTGAACTTAACGATCTGTATTAAGTTAATAGGCCTGAACTTAACGAATCTGAATTACGTTAATAGGCCTGAACTTAACGAATCTGTATTAAGTTAATAGGCCATGAACTAAACGATCTGTATTAAGTTAATAGACCTGAACTTAACGAATCTGTACTAAGTTAATAGGCCTGAACTTAGCGATTTGTATTATTTTAATAGACCTGAACTTAACGAATCTGTATTAAGTTAATAGGCCTGAACTTAACGATCTGTATTAAGTTAATAGACCTGAACTTAACGAATCTGTATTAAGTTAATAGACCTGAACGTATCGATTTGTATTAAGTTAATAGACCTGTACTTAACGAATCTGAATTAAGTTAATAGGCCTGAACTTAACGAATCTGTATTACGTTAATTGGCCTGAACTTAACGAATCTGTATTAAGTTAATAGACCTGAACGTATCGATTTGTATTAAGTTAATAGACCTGTACTTAACGAATCTGAATTAAGTTAATAGGCCTGAACTTAACGAATCTGTATTACGTTAATTGGCCTGAACTTAACGAATCTGTATTAAGTTAATAGACCTGAACTTAACGATCTGTATTACGTTAATAGACCTGAACTTAACGATATGTATTAGGTTAATAGGCGTAAACTTAACGATCTGTATTAATTTAACAGGCCTGAACTTAACGATATGTATTAAGTTAATAGACCTGAACTTAACGAATCTGTATTAAATTAATAGGCCTGAACTTAACGATCTGTATTAAGTTAATAGGCCTGAACTTAACGAATCTGAATTACGTTAATAGGCCTGAACTTAACGAATCTGTATTAAGTTAATAGGCCATGAACTAAACGATCTGTATTAAGTTAATAGACCTGAACTTAACGAATCTGTACTAAGTTAATAGGCCTGAACTTAACGATTTGTATTAAGTTAATAGACCTGTACTTAACGAATCTGTATTAAGTTAATAGGCCTGAACTTAACGATCTGTATTAAGTTAATAGACCTGAACTTAACGAATCTGTATTAAGTTAATAGACCTGAACGTATCGATTTGTATTAAGTTAATAGACCTGTACTTAACGAATCTGAATTAAGTTAATAGGCCTGAACTTAACGAATCTGTATTACGTTAATTGGCCTGAACTTAACGAATCTGTATTAAGTTAATAGACCTGAACTTAACGAATCTGTATTAAATTAATAGGCCTGAACTTAACGATCTGTATTAAGTTAATAGGCCTGAACTTAACGAATCTGTATTACGTTAATAGGCCTGAACTTATCGAATATGTATTAAGTTAATAGGCCATGAACTAAACGATCTGTATTAAGTTAATAGACTTGAACTTAACGAATCTGTACTAAGTTAATAGGCCTGAACTTAACGAATCTGTATTAAGTTAATAGACCTGAACTTAACGAATATGTATTAAGTTAATAGACCTGAACTTAACGATCTGTATTAAGTTAATAGACCTGAACTTAACGAATGTGTATTACGTTAATAGACCTGAACTTAACGAATCTGTATTACGTTAATAGACCTGAACTTAACGAATCTGTATTAAGTTAATAGACCTGAACTTAACGAATCTGTATTAAATTAATAGGCCTGAACTTAACGATCTGTATTAAGTTAATAGGCCTGAACTAAACGATCTGTATTAAGTTAATAGACCTGAACTTAACGAATCTGTACTAAGTTAATAGGCCTGAACTTAACGATTTGTATTATTTTAATAGACCTGAACTTAACGAATCTGTATTAAGTTAATAGGCCTGAACTTAACGATCTGTATTAAGTTAATAGACCTGAACTTAACGAATCTGTATTAAGTTAATAGACCTGAACGTATCGATTTGTATTAAGTTAATAGACCTGTACTTAACGAATCTGAATTAAGTTAATAGGCCTGAACTTAACGAATCTGTATTACGTTAATTGGCCTGAACTTAACGAATCTGTATTAAGTTAATAGACCTGAACGTATCGATTTGTATTAAGTTAATAGACCTGTACTTAACGAATCTGAATTAAGTTAATAGGCCTGAACTTAACGAATCTGTATTACGTTAATTGGCCTGAACTTAACGAATCTGTATTAAGTTAATAGACCTGAACTTAACGATCTGTATTACGTTAATAGACCTGAACTTAACGATATGTATTAGGTTAAAAGGCGTAAACTTAACGATCTGTATTAATTTAACAGGCCTGAACTTAACGATATGTATTAAGTTAATAGACCTGAACTTAACGAATCTGTATTAAATTAATAGGCCTGAACTTAACGATCTGTATTAAGTTAATAGGCCTGAACTTAACGAATCTGAATTACGTTAATAGGCCTGAACTTAACGAATCTGTATTAAGTTAATAGGCCATGAACTAAACGATCTGTATTAAGTTAATAGACCTGAACTTAACGAATCTGTACTAAGATAATAGGCCTGAACTTAGCGATTTGTATTATTTTAATAGACCTGAACTTAACGAATCTGTATTAAGTTAATAGGCCTGAACTTAACGATCTGTATTAAGTTAATAGACCTGAACTTAACGAATCTGTATTAAGTTAATAGACCTGAACGTATCGATTTGTATTAAGTTAATAGACCTGTACTTAACGAATCTGAATTAAGTTAATAGGCCTGAACTTAACGAATCTGTATTACGTTAATTGGCCTGAACTTAACGAATCTGTATTAAGTTAATAGACCTGAACGTATCGATTTGTATTAAGTTAATAGACCTGTACTTAACGAATCTGAATTAAGTTAATAGGCCTGAACTTAACGAATCTGTATTACGTTAATTGGCCTGAACTTAACGAATCTGTATTAAGTTAATAGACCTGAACTTAACGATCTGTATTACGTTAATAGACCTGAACTTAACGATATGTATTAGGTTAATAGGCGTAAACTTAACGATCTGTATTAATTTAACAGGCCTGAACTTAACGATATGTATTAAGTTAATAGACCTGAACTTAACGAATCTGTATTAAATTAATAGGCCTGAACTTAACGATCTGTATTAAGTTAATAGGCCTGAACTTAACGAATCTGAATTACGTTAATAGGCCTGAACTTAACGAATCTGTATTAAATTAATAGGCCTGAACTTAACGATCTGTATTAAGTTAATAGGCCTGAACTTAACGAATCTGAATTACGTTAATAGGCCTGAACTTAACGAATCTGTATTAAGTTAATAGGCCATGAACTAAACGATCTGTATTAAGTTAATAGACCTGAACTTAACGAATCTGTACTAAGTTAATAGGCCTGAACTTAGCGATTTGTATTAAGTTAATAGACCTGTACTTAACGAATCTGTATTAAGTTAATAGGCCTGAACTTAACGATCTGTATTAAGTTAATAGACCTGAACTTAACGAATCTGTATTAAGTTAATAGACCTGAACGTATCGATTTGTATTAAGTTAATAGACCTGTACTTAACGAATCTGAATTAAGTTAATAGGCCTGAACTTAACGAATCTGTATTACGTTAATTGGCCTGAACTTAACGAATCTGTATTAAGTTAATAGACCTGAACTTAACGAATCTGTATTAAATTAATAGGCCTGAACTTAACGATCTGTATTAAGTTAATAGGCCTGAACTTAACGAATCTGTATTACGTTAATAGGCCTGAACTTATCGAATATGTATTAAGTTAATAGGCCATGAACTAAACGATCTGTATTAAGTTAATAGACTTGAACTTAACGAATCTGTACTAAGTTAATAGGCCTGAACTTAACGAATCTGTATTAAGTTAATAGACCTGAACTTAACGAATATGTATTAAGTTAATAGACCTCAACTTAACGATCTGTATTAAGTTAATAGACCTGAACTTAACGAATGTGTATTACGTTAATAGACCTGAACTTAACGAATCTGTATTACGTTAATAGACCTGTACTTAACGAATCTGTATTAAGTTAATAGACCTGAACTTAACGAATCTGTATTAAATTAATAGGCCTGAACTTAACGATCTGTATTAAGTTAATAGGCCATGAACTAAACGATCTGTATTAAGTTAATAGACCTGAACTTAACGAATCTGTACTAAGTTAATAGGCCTGAACTTAGCGATTTGTATTATTTTAATAGACCTGAACTTAACGAATCTGTATTAAGTTAATAGGCCTGAACTTAACGATCTGTATTAAGTTAATAGACCTGAACTTAACGAATCTGTATTAAGTTAATAGACCTGAACGTATCGATTTGTATTAAGTTAATAGACCTGTACTTAACGAATCTGAATTAAGTTAATAGGCCTGAACTTAACGAATCTGTATTACGTTAATTGGCCTGAACTTAACGAATCTGTATTAAGTTAATAGACCTGAACGTATCGATTTGTATTAAGTTAATAGACCTGTACTTAACGAATCTGAATTAAGTTAATAGGCCTGAACTTAACGAATCTGTATTACGTTAATTGGCCTGAACTTAACGAATCTGTATTAAGTTAATAGACCTGAACTTAACGATCTGTATTACGTTAATAGACCTGAACTTAACGATATGTATTAGGTAAAAGGCGTAAACTTAACGATCTGTATTAATTTAACAGGCCTGAACTTAACGATATGTATTAAGTTAATAGACCTGAACTTAACGAATCTGTATTAAATTAATAGGCCTGAACTTAACGATCTGTATTAAGTTAATAGGCCTGAACTTAACGAATCTGAATTACGTTAATAGGCCTGAACTTAACGAATCTGTATTAAGTTAATAGGCCATGAACTAAACGATCTGTATTAAGTTAATAGACCTGAACTTAACGAATCTGTACTAAGTTAATAGGCCTGAACTTAAGATTTGTATTATTTTAATAGACCTGAACTTAACGAATCTGTATTAAGTTAATAGGCCTGAACTTAACGATCTGTATTAAGTTAATAGACCTGAACTTAACGAATCTGTATTAAGTTAATAGACCTGAACGTATCGATTTGTATTAAGTTAATAGACCTGTACTTAACGAATCTGAATTAAGTTAATAGGCCTGAACTTAACGAATCTGTATTACGTTAATTGGCCTGAACTTAACGAATCTGTATTAAGTTAATAGACCTGAACGTATCGATTTGTATTAAGTTAATAGACCTGTACTTAACGAATCTGAATTAAGTTAATAGGCCTGAACTTAACGAATCTGTATTACGTTAATTGGCCTGAACTTAACGAATCTGTATTAAGTTAATAGACCTGAACTTAACGATCTGTATTACGTTAATAGACCTGAACTTAACGATATGTATTAGGTTAATAGGCGTAAACTTAACGATCTGTATTAATTTAACAGGCCTGAACTTAACGATATGTATTAAGTTAATAGACCTGAACTTAACGAATCTGTATTAAATTAATAGGCCTGAACTTAACGATCTGTATTAAGTTAATAGGCCTGAACTTAACGAATCTGAATTACGTTAATAGGCCTGAACTTAACGAATCTGTATTAAGTTAATAGGCCATGAACTAAACGATCTGTATTAAGTTAATAGACCTGAACTTAACGAATCTGTACTAAGTTAATAGGCCTGAACTTAGCGATTTGTATTAAGTTAATAGACCTGTACTTAACGAATCTGTATTAAGTTAATAGGCCTGAACTTAACGATCTGTATTAAGTTAATAGACCTGAACTTAACGAATCTGTATTAAATTAATAGGCCTGAACTTAACGATCTGTATTAAGTTAATAGGCCATGAACTAAACGATCTGTATTAAGTTAATAGACCTGAACTTAACGAATCTGTACTAAGTTAATAGGCCTGAACGTATCGATTTGTATTAAGTTAATAGACCTGTACTTAACGAATCTGAATTAAGTTAATAGGCCTGAACTTAACGAATCTGTATTACGTTAATTGGCCTGAACTTAACGAATCTGTATTAAGTTAATAGACCTGAACTTAACGAATCTGTATTAAATTAATAGGCCTGAACTTAACGATCTGTATTAAGTTAATAGGCCTGAACTTAACGAATCTGTATTACGTTAATAGGCCTGAACTTATCGAATATGTATTAAGTTAATAGGCCATGAACTAAACGATCTGTATTAAGTTAATAGACTTGAACTTAACGAATCTGTACTAAGTTAATAGGCCTGAACTTAACGAATCTGTATTAAGTTAATAGACCTGAACTTAACGAATATGTATTAAGTTAATAGACCTGAACTTAACGATCTGTATTAAGTTAATAGACCTGAACTTAACGAATGTGTATTACGTTAATAGACCTGAACTTAACGAATCTGTATTACGTTAATAGACCTGTACTTAACGAATCTGTATTAAGTTAATAGACCTGAACTTAACGAATCTGTATTAAATTAATAGGCCTGAACTTAACGATCTGTATTAAGTTAATAGGCCATGAACTAAACGATCTGTATTAAGTTAATAGACCTGAACTTAACGAATCTGTACTAAGTTAATGGGCCTGAACTTAGCGATTTGTATTATTTTAATAGACCTGAACTTAACGAATCTGTATTAAGTTAATAGGCCTGAACTTAACGATCTGTATTAAGTTAATAGACCTGAACGTATCGATTTGTATTAAGTTAATAGACCTGTACTTAACGAATCTGAATTAAGTTAATAGGCCTGAACTTAACGAATCTGTATTACGTTAATTGGCCTGAACTTAACGAATCTGTATTAAGTTAATAGACCTGAACGTATCGATTTGTATTAAGTTAATAGACCTGTACTTAACGAATCTGAATTAAGTTAATAGGCCTGAACTTAACGAATCTGTATTACGTTAATTGGCCTGAACTTAACGAATCTGTATTAAGTTAATAGACCTGAACTTAACGATATGTATTAGGTTAAAAGGCGTAAACTTAACGATCTGTATTAATTTAACAGGCCTGAACTTAACGATATGTATTAAGTTAATAGACCTGAACTTAACGAATCTGTATTAAATTAATAGGCCTGAACTTAACGATCTGTATTAAGTTAATAGGCCTGAACTTAACGAATCTGAATTACGTTAATAGGCCTGAACTTAACGAATCTGTATTAAGTTAATAGGCCATGAACTAAACGATCTGTATTAAGTTAATAGACCTGAACTTAACGAATCTGTACTAAGTTAATAGGCCTGAACTTAACGATTTGTATTATTTTAATAGACCTGAACTTAACGAATCTGTATTAAGTTAATAGGCCTGAACTTAACGATCTGTATTAAGTTAATAGACCTGAACTTAACGAATCTGTATTAAGTTAATAGACCTGAACGTATCGATTTGTATTAAGTTAATAGACCTGTACTTAACGAATCTGAATTAAGTTAATAGGCCTGAACTTAACGAATCTGTATTACGTTAATTGGCCTGAACTTAACGAATCTGTATTAAGTTAATAGACCTGAACGTATCGATTTGTATTAAGTTAATAGACCTGTACTTAACGAATCTGAATTAAGTTAATAGGCCTGAACTTAACGAATCTGTATTACGTTAATTGGCCTGAACTTAACGAATCTGTATTAAGTTAATAGACCTGAACTTAACGATCTGTATTACGTTAATAGACCTGAACTTAACGATATGTATTAGGTTAATAGGCGTAAACTTAACGATCTGTATTAATTTAACAGGCCTGAACTTAACGATATGTATTAAGTTAATAGACCTGAACTTAACGAATCTGTATTAAATTAATAGGCCTGAACTTAACGATCTGTATTAAGTTAATAGGCCTGAACTTAACGAATCTGAATTACGTTAATAGGCCTGAACTTAACGAATCTGTATTAAGTTAATAGGCCATGAACTAAACGATCTGTATTAAGTTAATAGACCTGAACTTAACGAATCTGTACTAAGTTAATAGGCCTGAACTTAACGATTTGTATTAAGTTAATAGACCTGTACTTAACGAATCTGTATTAAGTTAATAGGCCTGAACTTAACGATCTGTATTAAGTTAATAGACCTGAACTTAACGAATCTGTATTAAGTTAATAGACCTGAACGTATCGATTTGTATTAAGTTAATAGACCTGTACTTAACGAATCTGAATTAAGTTAATAGGCCTGAACTTAACGAATCTGTATTACGTTAATTGGCCTGAACTTAACGAATCTGTATTAAGTTAATAGACCTGAACTTAACGAATCTGTATTAAATTAATAGGCCTGAACTTAACGATCTGTATTAAGTTAATAGGCCTGAACTTAACGAATCTGTATTACGTTAATAGGCCTGAACTTATCGAATATGTATTAAGTTAATAGGCCATGAACTAAACGATCTGTATTAAGTTAATAGACTTGAACTTAACGAATGTGTATTACGTTAATAGACCTGAACTTAACGAATCTGTATTACGTTATTAGACCTGTACTTAACGAATCTGTATTAAGTTAATAGACCTGAACTTAACGAATCTGTATTAAATTAATAGGCCTGAACTTAACGATCTGTATTAAGTTAATAGGCCATGAACTAAACGATCTGTATTAAGTTAATAGACCTGAACTTAACGAATCTGTACTAAGTTAATAGGCCTGAACTTAGCGATTTGTATTATTTTAATAGACCTGAACTTAACGAATCTGTATTAAGTTAATAGGCCTGAACTTAACGATCTGTATTAAGTTAATAGACCTGAACTTAACGAATCTGTATTAAGTTAATAGACCTGAACGTATCGATTTGTATTAAGTTAATAGACCTGTACTTAACGAATCTGAATTAAGTTAATAGGCCTGAACTTAACGAATCTGTATTACGTTAATAGGCCTGAACTTAACGAATCTGTATTAAGTTAATAGACCTGAACGTATCGATTTGTATTAAGTTAATAGACCTGTACTTAACGAATCTGAATTAAGTTAATAGGCCTGAACTTAACGAATCTGTATTACGTTAATTGGCCTGAACTTAACGAATCTGTATTAAGTTAATAGACCTGAACTTAACGATCTGTATTACGTTAATAGACCTGAACTTAACGATATGTATTAGGTTAATAGGCGTAAACTTAACGATCTGTATTAATTTAACAGGCCTGAACTTAACGATATGTATTAAGTTAATAGACCTGAACTTAACGAATCTGTATTAAATTAATAGGCCTGAACTTAACGATCTGTATTAAGTTAATAGGCCTGAACTTAACGAATCTGAATTACGTTAATAGGCCTGAACTTAACGAATCTGTATTAAGTTAATAGGCCATGAACTAAACGATCTGTATTAAGTTAATAGACCTGAACTTAACGAATCTGTACTAAGTTAATAGGCCTGAACTTAACGATTTGTATTATTTTAATAGACCTGAACTTAACGAATCTGTATTAAGTTAATAGGCCTGAACTTAACGATCTGTATTAAGTTAATAGACCTGAACTTAACGAATCTGTATTAAGTTAATAGACCTGAACGTATCGATTTGTATTAAGTTAATAGACCTGAACTTAACGAATCTGAATTAAGTTAATAGGCCTGAACTTAACGAATCTGTATTACGTTAATAGGCCTGAACTTAACGAATCTGTATTAAGTTAATAGACCTGAACGTAACGATTTGTATTAAGTTAATAGACCTGTACTTAACGAATCTGAATTAAGTTAATAAGCCCTGAACTTAACGAATCTGTATTACGTTAATTGGCCTGAACTTAACGAATCTGTATTAAGTTAATAGACCTGAACTTAACGATCTGTATTACGTTAATAGACCTGAACTTAACGATATGTATTAGGTTAATAGGCGTAAACTTAACGATCTGTATTAATTTAACAGGCCTGAACTTAACGATATGTATTAAGTTAATAGACCTGAACTTAACGAATCTGTATTAAATTAATAGGCCTGAACTTAACGATCTGTATTAAGTTAATAGGCCTGAACTTAACGAATCTGAATTACGTTAATAGGCCTGAACTTAACGAATCTGTATTAAGTTAATAGGCCATGAACTAAACGATCTGTATTAAGTTAATAGACCTGAACTTAACGAATCTGTACTAAGTTAATAGGCCTGAACTTAGCGATTTGTATTAAGTTAATAGACCTGAACTTAACGAATCTGTATTAAGTTAATAGGCCTGAACTTAACGATCTGTATTAAGTTAATAGACCTGAACTTAACGAATCTGTATTAAGTTAATAGACCTGAACTTATCGATTTGTATTAAGTTAATAGACCTGAACTTAACGAATCTGAATTAAGTTAATAGGCCTGAACTTAACGAATCTGTATTACGTTAATAGGCCTGAACTTAACGAATCTGTATTAAGTTAATAGACCTGAACTTAACGAATCTGTATTAAGTTAATAGGCCTGAACTTAACGATCTGTATTAAGTTAATAGGCCTGAACTTAACGAATCTGTATTACGTTAATAGGCCTGAACTTAACGAATATGTATTAAGTTAATAGGCCATGAACTAAACGATCTGTATTAAGTTAATAGACTTGAACTTAACGAATCTGTACTAAGTTAATAGGCCTGAACTTAACGAATCTGTATTAAGTTAATAGACCTGAACTTAACGAATATGTATTAAGTTAATAGACCTGAACTTAACGATCTGTATTAAGTTAATAGACCTGAACTTAACGAATCTGTATTAAGTTAATAGACCTGAACTTAACGAATCTGTATTACGTTAATAGACCTGAACTTAACGATCTGTATTAAGTTAATAGGCCTGAACTTAACGAATCTGTATTACGTTAATAGGCCTGAACTTAACGAATCTGTATTAAGTTAATAGGCCTGAACTTAACGATCTGTATTACGTTAATAGACCTGAACTTAACGATCTGTATTACGTTAATAGACCTGAACTTAACGATATGTATTAGGTTAATAGGCGTAAACTTAACGATCTGTATTAATTTAACAGGCCTGAACTTAACGATATGTATTAAGTTAATAGGCCTGAACCTAACGATCTATATTAATTTAATAGGCCTGAACTTAACGATCTGTATTAAGTTAATAGCCCTGAACTTAACGATCTGTATTAAGTTAATAGGCCTGAACATAACGAATCTGTATTACGTTAATAGGCCTGAACTTAACGAATCTGTATTAAGTTAATAGACCTGAACTTAACGAATCTGTATTACGTTAATAGACCTGAACTTAACGATCTGTATTAAGTTAATAGACCTGAACTTAACGAATCTGTATTAAGTTAATAGGCCTGAACTTAACGAATCTGTATTACGTTAATAGACCTGAACTTAACGAATCTGTATTAAGTTAATAGGCCTGAACTTAACGAATCTGTATTACGTTAATAGACCTGAACTTAACGAATCTGTATTAAGTTAATAGACCTGAACTTAACGAATCTGTATTAAGTTAATAGGCCTGAACTTAACGAATCTGTATTACGTTAATAGACCTGAACTTAACGAATCTGTATTAAGTTAATAGACCTGAACTTAACGATATGTATTAGGTTAATAGGCCTAAACTTAACGATCTGTATTAATTTAACAGGCCTGAACTTAACGATATGTATTAAGTTAATAGGCCTGAACCTAACGATCTGTATTAAGTTAATAGACCTGAACTTAACGAATCTGTACTAAGTTAATAGGCCTGAACTTAGCGATCTGTATTATTTTAATAGACCTGAATTTAACGAATCTGTATTAAGTTAATAGGCCTGAACTTAACGATCTGTATTAAGTTAATAGACCTGAACTTAACGAATCTGTATTAAGTTAATAGGCTTGAACTTAACGATCTGTATTAAGTTAATAGACCTGAACTTAACGAATCTGTATTACGTTAATAGACCTGAACTTAACTAATCTGTATTACGTTAATAGACCTGAACTTAACGATCTGTATTAAGTTAATAGACCTGAACTTAACGAATCTGTATTAAGTTAATAGGCCTGAACTTAACGAATCTGTATTACGTTAATAGACCTGAACTTAACGAATCTGTATTAAGTTAATAGACCTGAACTTAACGATCTGTATTACGTTAATAGACCTGAACTTAATTATCTGTATTACGTTAATAGACCTGAACTTAACGATATGTATTAGGTTAACTGGCCTAAAGTTAACGATATGTATTAAGTTAATAGGCCTGAACCTAACGATCTGTATTAATTTAATAGGCCTGAACTTAACGATCTGTATTAATTTAATAGGCCTGAACTTAACGATCTGTATTAAGTTAATAGGCCTGAACTTAACGATATGTATTAAGTTAATAGGCCTGAGGTTAAAAATCTGTATTAAGTTTATAGGCCTGAACTTAACGATCTGTATTAAGTTAATAGGCCTAGACTTAAAGATCTGTATTAAGTTAATAGGCCTGAACTTAACGATCTGTATTAAGTTAATAGGCCTGAACTTAACTATCTGTATTACGTGAATAGGCCTGAACTTAACGATCTGTATTAAGTTAATAGGCCTGAACTTAACGATCTGTATTAAGTTAATAGGCCTGAACTTAACGATCTGTATTACGTGAATAGGCCTGAACTTAACGATCTGTATTAAGTGAATAGGCCTGAACTTAAAGATCTTTAGCTCTTACTGTTTCATCAGAAACAAAAGTATATTATCTTAATTTTAATAAAAACTATTGATTCACGTGCTTTAAGACACTGTAACATTTATTTAGCTAGAAAATAGGTTGATCACCTCTATCCAGTGACTCATAGTTTAAACAATACCTAGACATGCAATACCACTGGATAGTGAGTCATTGTTTATACAGTAACCAGCCCTGTAATACCACTGGACAGTAATTATTTTTAAACAATAATCAAATATATAAACAACTCGAAAAAGTCAGTGTTTAAACTATATCCAGATACATATATATCACTCAATAGAAAGTCAGTGGTTAAACAACACCCAGCTATATAAATCCCTTGACAGAGAGTCATTGACCCCATCAATGTTTGAAATAAGTCTCATCAGGTTAGGTTACATTAGATTATGTTATGTGAGTGTAGTTGTTTAATATGTTTTAATACGTTGTAACTCTTACAGTGATGTGTTCTATCTGTAACATCGTTGAGAGGACTCTGTTAAAATTTAAAAAATCACCCATTATCTAGACTTCACATAATTAACCATTTAAGGAATGTTAATGGCATTTCTTTCTGTTACTTGATGGGTCATTTGTTTGGCGAATTCTCGTCTGAGTAAACACAATTTAAAAGCTTAAATAGTTTGTTTGTTTTTGAACTTCGCGCAAAGTTACATGAGCGCTATCTACGTAGCCGTCTCTAATTTAGCAGTGTAAGACTAGAGGGAAGGCAGCTAGTCATCACCACTTACCGCCAACTCGTAGGCTAATCTTTTAAAAACGAACAATGATATTCCCCGTAATATAAAAAAGTCCACAAGGCTGAACTGGCGAGCATGTTTGATGCGGCACAGAATAGAACCCGAGACACTCAATTTACGGGTCGAGTGCCTCAACTACCTCTCCATGACAGGCCAAGGTAACATTGAATACACCTAACAGAAACTGTCAAAACATTGAGTATACTTAATACAAAATGTCGTCATATTGAGTACACTTAACAGAAACTGTCAAAACATTGAGTATACTTAATACAAAATGTAATCACATTGAACATCTAACTCCAATGAACAAAATCATGAACATCTAACACCAATAAACGAAAACATCTAACACCAAGGAATATGAGCAAGTGGAACAAAAACGACATCTTGGTTACGTGTATCCCTTCTTGGCGAACTTTTCAGGTTTTAATTTTTCAAGTGAGAGATTATGTAGATATACTTACACAAACAGGTTGACCCCGTTAAACGGCTAGAATAATAATATAAGTACATTACTTAAAACCTCAAACAAAAATTTTAGCAGATTTTCTCAAGGATTTAATTAATTAAACCTTCTTTAAATTAAAGTATATTATTAAAAGAGATTAAATATTTGGATCTCTATTTTATTGTATAGAATTTTTCAAATATGTTAGAATTAAACGTACCTAATGTTTACCTTCTGTAATGATGAACACATAAGAAATTCATTATGACAGAAATTATTTCTTTGGTTTCAACACAAAACTACACGTGAACCAGTTTCTTTGTGTTTACAGTAAATATTTACCTTCGAGTTTCAGAGTTCAGTTATCGAGACTTTGTGTAGTAAGAGGGAAAGAACACAGAACTTGTATCTAGTTCTTTTTTAAAGAGTGTTTTTATAAACCGATAATATTAATATCTATAATATTATAACTTCACTCTAAAGTCTCTTTGGACTTACTATGTATTAATTTTACCCTTGAAATTATCTTATTTTCTTTGGCCATAAATAACACAATGGCACTTACCGCACACATCTGTAAACATAGCCTAAAATATATCTCAGAACGGCTAGTATGGGTATTAACACATTTACTAATAAAGCAGAGAACAACGTTTCGACCTTCTTAGGTCATCTTCAGATTAACAAAGTCTTAGGTCATCTTCAGTTACTAAAACAGGCCTTTCATTACTTTCAGTAACTGTTAGTAAAACAGGCCTTTCATTATTCTAGTAATTCTTACTAAAACAGGCCTTTCATTACTTTCAGTTGTTACTAAAACAGACCTTCTTTCAGTAAACTAAAACAGGCCTTTCATGTTACTAAAACAGACCTTTCAGTATGTTACTAAAACAGGCCTTTCAGTAACTGTTACTAAAACAGGTCTTTCATTACTTTCATTACTTCTTTCACTAACTGTTACTAAAACAGTAATTCTTACTAAAACAGGCCTTTCATCACTTTCAGTAACTGTTACTAAAACGGGCCTTCCATTACTTTTAGAGACAGTTACTAAAACAGGCCTTCCATTAATTAGAAATACTTTTTGGATAGGACATAGCGTCAAAACTCAAGGCTCATGTCAGCAACTCAAACATCTTTCGCTTATAGCACGTGATGCCGAAATCTACACGTTTGTTATTAACACACATTTTTCGAGTGTAACACAATGTTTTTCAGCTCGTTTGTTTTATAATGTTTGTGTATATCTTTACAAGGACACTTTGAAATTACGGGCTAAAGAGAAGGAAACTAGTCCACAGCACACGCCGCAAACTGACTGAGTAGTGAGGTTTGACAGTACATACTGCCACGAATTCTCAGAGCATGTTTTGGGTGAAACAGGCTACAAATCAATAAAGCTCTGGCTTCACATTTCGAGCTTTTTGATTACTGTGCCACACACAATAAAGCTCTGGCTTCACATTTCTAGCTTTTTTATTACTGTGTCACACACAATAAAGCTCTGGCTTCACATTTCGAACTTGTTGATGACTGTGCCACACACATTTTGTGTCTCATAGAGTAGCAAATTTAATGAAAGCTGTCGATCCACCAGTGGCTGCAGTCCAATACATATTTAGTGTTAAAACAAGACGGTGTCCAGTTGACGTAATATATTCGTTGGTAAAAGAGTAGCCCAAGAGTTGGCGGTGGGTGGTGATGACTAACTGCCTTCCCTCTTGTCTTACATTGCTAAATTAGGGACGGCTAGCACAGATAGCCCTCGAGTAGCTTTGTGCGAAATTCAAAAAATAAACAAACAAACAAACTGAATTTGTTGACAAATACTTTAAAGTTGATAAAAGTTATCACCAATATTTGAGATTTAATAAAGAAAAACCATAACTGATTCACAAACACACGTAGCAAGAAAACTAAAAGTCGTTTTATCCTTAGTTTTCTGTGCAGAACTAAAATATATTTGGGTTCATAAAAACGATTATGTCTGCATCAAATACTTTTGTTGTTGATTTTTAATATATACAATATTTTGCAGAGCGCTATACGCACAATAACAAATAAATAAAACAATCGAAAATTCTAGAATATATTACAAATTGTTTTTAGTCTTAACGTTTCGGTCTTACGTCTTCATCAGGAGCGTACAGAAAAGTTGTATGGTCTTAATGAAACCGAAACGTTGAACGAATAAACCAACTTGTAGTAAACTGTGGTTGTTTTATTTATTTTTAAAGTGTGTATTTCTTGGATGTAAGAAATGTTCTTGGTTCACACTGTCTGACACATAAATATCAGTTACTCAACAATCCTGTTTTCCACAACTTGACCCTTTTTGATATAATTGACACTAATATCTCAAAACGATTAAAACTTCAAAGGAACGCTGATCATTCCCAAACTTGTACCTTAATTCTTCAGATGAACAAATATATTTTTGACTTTGCATCTGTGGTTTTGAATATTGCTCGTTGGAAAGTTTGAAGTTTACATTACGTGCGACATGTTGAGAACTTTCGATAATAAACACGTTCTTTCAGATGTCAGGTGTGCATCACTCACTTAAATTACATATGAAGTCGACGTAATGAACCTGTTCTCGATCATAAAGAATGGAATATGCGGTGTTTATTCGCTAAAAGCAGCCGTTTATTTAACCAGAAACATAATGGGACCTCGAACTGTGTCATACAAAACAAAAGCTGCCCGAAGGCTCAACGGATGAACTTGAAGGTAGCGCTAAAATTCAGGGCTCGATTCCCGTACAACATGAGAAATTACGAGATATTTAATGTTTCTTACTTTTGAAAAATTAAACACGTACCTTTGGTTTAGATTGAAACCGCGTTAGACAATCTAATGTGTTCACCGCGGAATCGAACCACGAATTTTATCATTATAAGTCCATAGGCTACTCCGGGGGACCTAAATTCGTCATGAAGCTATAAAACGCAATCTGAGGATAGCGGATTCAAATCCGCGTCACACCAAACATGCTTGCCCTTTCAGCCGTAGGGGCGTTATAATGTGACGGTCAATCCCACTATTCGTTGGTAAAAGAGTAGCCCAAGAGTTGGTGGTGGATAATGATAACTAGCTGCCTTTCCTCTAGTCTTACACTGCTAAACTAGGGATGGCTAGCGCAGAAAGACCTCGTGCAGCTTTCCTCAAAATTCCAAAAATCAAACAAACAAACAAGCTATAAATTGTAGATAAGATTTTCTTAAAAATAAAAATGATTAATTGTTTAGGTGATCCTGTTATAGCATAAGGGTTAGTGCACCAGAAACTTGAATCTGAATACTTCTAACTTTCAGCCTGTTTTCTATATTTGGAGCAACTTGGTGCATCTATTACAGCTACGATTAAATGACATTTTTGATCAAATAAGTGTACCAAGAGAGTTGGCAGTAAGCGCTGTTAGCTTGCTGATTAGAGACAACTATGCGCAAATTGCTCGTGTGGACTTGCGCGAAAGTCTAAAAGAAACAAAGTTAAATAACAATTGATTCAGTTTCGTTTAGTTGTTGCTAAGCCCAACGCTACCTAGTGGGTTATTTATATTCTGTCCATTTCGGGTATCGAAACCCGGTTTCTAGCACCGTAAGCATACAGGGTTACCGCTGAGCGATTAGAGAGAACTAGCAACGACAACTGACTCCTGGTCTCTTTGTAGTTTCCACCTGAAAAGTTGACCCCTGGGAGCAGCGAATAATGATGACAACCATTAATTTCTTCCCCGGTTGAACAACGATAGGTCCAGAGTTTGATTCTCTCCGGCGGATACAGCAGATAATGGAGCCAGTATTTGTTCTGAAGCAAATAGCAGTATTGTTACTTTGTTCCCCGCCCTCGTTGGACAGCGCTAAGCTTATGGATTTACAACTTTAAAATTCGGGGTTCGATTCCCAGTTTGTTCATTGTTCAGAT
The DNA here is from genome assembly GCF_004210375.1 of Tachypleus tridentatus. NCBI lineage: Eukaryota > Metazoa > Arthropoda > Merostomata > Xiphosura > Limulidae > Tachypleus > Tachypleus tridentatus. The sequence goes on from NC_134833.1 coordinate 10,152,158, forward strand.
TTGCACTAATAAAGGAGAAAATATTATAGGAATAATTCTATACAACAAAATTCAACTTACCTAGTCTCTCCCCTGATGAGATATCGATTAGTCTACTGACTTATATATTGCTAGAAACTGAGATTTATTCCCCGTGATGGACACAGCATAGAGCCCAGTGTAATTTTGATCTAAAACAGACTTATATACAAGAATGAAAGAATAAATATATTTTAAAACTTCTTATGATTTAGGTGGCTACCACAGTCTACGACGTTTGTCTTGTTAATATTTTAACGTAGTCATTACAACAAAAACAAGATTGAAATATAAAACGTTTTGCTGGTTTCGAATATTCATTCAAACTACACAATTTTGAAGTTCGGGAGCTGGGAGAGACAACTGGTCACGATGGTGTCTTCGTGTTTCTCTGATCGAATAATGGGATTTGACTGTTACTCTTATGATGCACCCATAGCCCCAAATGCGAACGGTTTTATTTTGTTGTTGTTGTTTTTTTTGGGTGGTTTTTTTTTTTTTTTCCAGCAACTAAACGGAAATTGTGGACAATAAAATGGACAGTCCGGCAGCTAATGACGTCCGGCCCAATTATGAAAAAAAAAAAGGATTCGTAGCTCGCGCTTTTGTAATTTAAGGATAATAAACTTAAAACAAAAACGTTATACTGAAATAGATGATACTATTCGATAGAATACAGTGGAAAGAAAAGTGTAATAAATAGTTAGTTTAACAATTTTCAAGTGTTTATATTCCTCTCTACTTCTGAGAATAATAACACATATTTTATAAAGCAAAAGTGCATCTTAATACACAAAAACGTTCAAAGGTTAATAATTTATAGGTGTTTTAAAGATTAAAGGCGTATATTTCATAAATAAAATATTTCAAACTAGAAATGCTGTTTTCTTCGAAATCGACTTTTTGTTTTATGCTGCCATCTGTTGAATTAGTTTAGAACTATAACTTACCATATTATAGATTGCCCACAATTTATATCATTCTTGTTAACAAAAAGCATATTTCGTCCAACTGACGGTACGCAACTTATGTATGCATAATTTAAAGACTAAATAAGAAGACTTTCAATTTTTAAAGAAATTGAAATAAATACATTAATGAAGAAACGTCAATGAAGAAAACACGGTTTATTTTATACATAAACAGGTCTTTTAAACGAATTTGTTTCTTTTAAATTTGCCCAAAGCTAGACGAGGGCTATCTGTTCTAGCCGTCCCTAATTTAGCAGTGCAAGACTAGAGTGAAGGCACCTAGTCATCACCACCTACCACCAACTCTTGGACTATTCTTTTATCAACTAATGTTGGGATTGGTCGACACATTACAACGCCCCCATGCCTGAAAGGGCGAAGATGTTTGGTGTGACAGGGATTTGAGCCCGCAACCCTCAAATTACAAGTTGAGTACCTTAACCAACTGTCCATGGCGGGGCCTTAGAAACTGAATAGCCATTCTTAATATTCTTTAGGACTTTTTAAATTGTTATCGTATTGATATTTTAAGGTTCCTGTGTTCCTGTTTCGTTATAATTCGTAGTGCAATTTAAACATCTAGAATCTTAAGTAATAATAACATAGCCAGAGACGGATTTAAGCCTAAATGTCTGGTCAACTAAAAAAAAAAAAATTGGGAGAGGGGCCTGGCGAGCTCTGTTCATACCAATATTATATATCACGCGAAAGCAAATAAAACCCGGGTCAATTGTAGATGACCGTTAAATTCGCCCCTGAACATAGCTAGAGGTATTATTACGTTAAATTCGCCCCTGATCATAGCTAGAGGTATTATTATGATTTCATCGTGAAACTGTATCAAGAATTAATGGTGTTTCTTAGTGCATTGAAAACTAAAATATTTATCAGCAATTTCAACCGACTAATTTCTGTAACACAGCTACCACATTATCGTGGTCAGTGACTAGTGGTTACCTTGGGGTTTAAAATGGCCACCATAACACTGTGGTCTTTTGTTGTTCCTTTACTATTAATAGAAGTTATATTCTTGTAACTAATGTTAGTCCTGCTCGGAACAGTCTGAGATATCACAGCACGAGTGTGTGTCGTTGTTTTCCTTATAGTAAAGCCAAAATGAGTTATCTGCTGGGTCCAACGAGGGAAATCGATCCCTCATTTTAACATTGTAAATCTGATGACTTACCTCTGTTCCACCAGAGGACGGTACAGTAGAAAACCAAGAACATGGTAATGATATACAAAAGCTCTTTATAGTTGCTGGCAAAACTCCAAACTTCTAAGTTTAAAGAAAACAAGAAAAACGTTTGATAAAACCAATGAGAATAGGGGAAGGGGTAAACGTTCTGTAATCAATCATTCGTGCTTCTCTGCTCACGTGTTTGTTTGTTGATCTGCAATCACCGAGTCTAGAACGTTTCCATAACAGTATTAAAAAAAGAATGTATGAAACTTTTCAGAGCCCGATGTGGGTTTGATCTGTTACAATGAAAATTTTTAAGCCTGTGAATATACATCCCTTATAGCTCGGCATGGCCAAGCGTGTTAAGGCGTGCGACTCGTGGGGGCGTTATAATGTAACGGTTAATCCCACTATTCGTTGGTAAAAGAGTAGCCCAAGAGTTGGCGGTGAGTGGTGATGACTAGCTGCCTTCCCTCTAGTCTTAAACTGCTAAAGTAGGGACGACTAGCGCAGATAGTCCTCGAGTAGCTTTGTGCGAAATTCAACAACAAACAATACACCCATGAGGAATTGTTTTCGTTAATGTTGTATATGCTGTAATGTTGAAAATGTTGTAATGTTGTATATATTGTAATGTTGTATATGTTATAATGTTGTATATGTTGTAATATTGTATATATTGTAATGTTGAAAATGTTGTAATGTTGTATATGTTGTAATGTTGTATATATTGTAATGTTGAAAATGTTGTAATGTTGTATATGTTGTAATGTTGTATATATTGTAATGTTGTATATGTTATAATGTTGTATATGTTGTAATGTTCTATATATTATAATGTTGTATATATTATTAATATGCTTTAACGAGAATATACCAATCACTATATAATGTGTTCTTCTTGTTGTTTTAAATTAGGCACAAACTCACACGACAGACAGTCTGTGCTCCATCCATGTGTTGGAAGGACGCAGACATTCCGCTGTGCCACGAGTGGGTTCAATCACGATATATATTTAAATAACTTAATAATTATGTTATTAATAGCACATCTTAATAACTAAATATATATTTAAATACACAGAGATACTTAATTATTAAAAATAAATTAGTCCTGAAGACTAATTAATCATAAATAGTCACTTGATAGTTCGATTTCTTTCGTTCTTGTGTTTCTTCGATTTCACAGAGATAATCCTTGTAGGTAATATATATATATATTACAGTGTCATACACAAAAGCAGATATGTCTTTGATTGTTTCTTTATCTTTAAGGGTAATATTTATTTGGCACTACTTTGTTTGTGTATAATACTATACGGGCTCTACTTTCTTTGTGTATAATACTATACGGGCTCTACTTTGTTTGTGTATAATACTATACGGGCTCTACTTTGTTTGTGTATAATACTATACGGGCTCTACTTTGTTTGTGTATAATACTATACGGGCTCTACTTTGTTTGTGTATAATACTATACGGGCTCTACTTTCTTTGTGTATAATACTATACGGGCTCTACTTTGTTTGTGTATAATACTATACGGGCTCTACTTTGTTTGTGTATAATACTATACGGGCTCTACTTTCTTTGTGTATAATACTATACGGGCTCTACTTTGTTTGTGTATAATACTATACGGGCTCTACTTTGTTTGTGTATAATACTATACGGGCTCTACTTTGTTTGTTTATATACTATACGGGCACTACTTTATTTGTGTATAATACTATACGGGCTCTACTTTGTTTGTGTATAATACTGTACGGGCTCTACTTTGTTTGTGTATAATACTATACGAGCTCTACTTTGTTTGTGTGTAATATTATACGGGCTCTACTTTGTTTGTGTATAATACTATACGGGCTCTACTTTCTTTGTGTATAATACTATACGTGCTCTACTTTGTTTGTGTATAATACTATACGGGCTCTACTTTGTTTGTGTATAATACTAAACGGGCTCTACTTTGTTTGTGTATATACTATACGGGCTCTACTTTGTTTGTGTATAACACTATACGGGCTCTACTATGTTTGTGTATAATACTATACGGGCACTACTTTATTTGTGTATAATACTATACGGGCTCTACTTTGTTTGTGTATAATACTGTACGGGCTCTACTTTGTTTGTGTATAATACTATACGGGCTCTACTTTGTTTGTGTGTAATATTATACGGGCACTACTTTATTTGTGTATAATACTATACGGGTTCTACTTTGTTTGTGTGTAATACTATACGGGCACTACTTTGTTTGTGTGTAATACTATACGGGCACTACTTTGTTTGTGTATAATACTATACGGGCACTACTTTATTTGTGTATAATATTATACGGGCTCTACTTTGTTTGTGTATATTACTATACGGGCTCTACTTTGTTTGTGTATATTACTATACGGGCTCTACTTTGTTTGTGTATAATACCCTTTTATATGACGTGTGTGATGATCAGTGTGTATGGAAATCTATCTTACTCTATTTCTATCGCTTCATACATTCACTAACAGTAACTTTATAATTATTTCATATATTGTCGCTAGATGACAGGACAAGCAACATACGTTGTGCTAATGTTTTTCGTGCATCAGACATCATGAAACAGTTTTATTCAAAGAACCCAAGTAAAAGACAAACTGAATTAAAACAGCTTTAATTCTGTGCTATCGAGAATATTTTACTGAACCTTGACGATACATGTTTAAATATCTTTACTGAATCTTGACGATACATGTTTAAATATCTTTACTGAACCTTGACGATACATCTTTAGGTATCTTTACTGAACCTTGACGATACATCTTTAAATATCTTTACTGAACCTTGACGACACATCTTTAGGTATCTTTACTGAACCTTGACGATACATCTTTCGGTATCTTTACTGAACCTTGACGATACATCTTTAAATATCTTTACTGAACCTTGACGACACATCTTTAGGTATCTTTACTGAACCTTGACGATACATCTTTAGGTATCTTTACTGAACCTTGACGACACATCTCTAGGTATCTTTACTGAACCTTGACGATACATCTTTAGGTATCTTTACTGAACCTTGACGATACATGTTTAAATATCTTTAATGAACCTTGACGACACATCTTTAGGTATCTAAATTTATCTAATTTATCTAACTAAGGTTCAAATCACTTATTTATTTAGGTCTAACTTCAGGAAGTTAAGCCTAATATCAAAATAAAATATAAGTACTAGTTTATGGAAGTTACATGGATACATGTAACGCCTACTGAACAATTTTCATCTGCATGAAAGGCTTGCTAGAATAACTCCTGTAGACGTCTACTTGACTAATGAGTAATAAAAACCTGTAGAACAAAGACTAACCTGAAGAAGGTCGAAACATTGTTCTGTACTTTATTTTGGTAAAATACCATACCAGCCGTCTTTAGAATATATTGTAACTTCTACTGACCACTTTTTACTTACAGGAAAGGATTTCATGTACGAAATCAAGCTTTCTTTTAATGTAACGTCTGTTACTGGAAAGTCCGCTATTTTCAGATATGGCAGCTAAAATGTGATGTATCACTTTAATTCATGTGCTATATTTTTTGGACAGTAATCAGGCTGTTAAAAGCAGCTAAGGTGATTTCAGTTCTTAACTACAATACTTCTTAGTAAACAGAATAAAAAACATTAAAGGCTGTTTTGATTTTTATAATATTTCCAGTAAAGGTCAGCTTGATCAAGAGCTAATAAAAACTCGGTAAAAGAAATAACATGTAATTATCTACAATAAACATGACTGGTGTAGTTATCATCAGTAAACATGACTAATGTAGTTATCATCAGTAAACACACCTGGTGTAGTTATCATCAGTAAACATGACTAATGTAGTTATCATCAGTAAACATGACTGGTGTAGTTATCATCAGTAAACATGACTGGTGTAGTTATCATCAGTAAACATGACTGGTGTAGTTATCATCAGTAACATGACTTGTGTAGTTATCATCAGTAACATGACTGGTGTAGTTATCATCAGTAAACACGACTAGTGTAGTTATCATCAATAAACAAGACTGGTGTAGTTATCATCAGTAAACATGACTGGTGTAGTTATCATCAATAAACACGACTAGTGTAGTTATCATCAGTAAACATGATTAATGTAGTTATCATCAGTAAACAAGACTGGTGTAGTTATTATCAGTAAACATGACTGGTGTAGTTATCATCAGTAAACATGACTGGTGTAGTTATCATCAGTAAACATGACTGGAGTAGTTATCATCAATAAACACGACTAGTGTAGTTATCATCAGTAAACATGACTAACGCAGTTATCATCAGTAAACAAGACTGGTGTAGTTATTATCAGTAAACATAACTGGTGTAGTTATCATCAGTAAACATGACTGGTGTAGTTATCATCAATAAACACGTCTAGTGTAGTTATCATCAGTAAACATGATTAATGTAGTTATCATCAGTAAACAAGACTGGTGTAGTTATTATCAGTAAACATAACTGGTGTAGTTATCATCAGTAAACATGACTGGTGTAGTTATCATCAATAAACATGATTAATGTAGTTATCATCAGTAAACAAGACTGGTGTAGTTATTATCAGTAAACATAACGGGTGTAGTTATCATCAGTAAACATGACTGGTGTAGTTATCATCAATAAACACGACTAGTGTAGTTATCATCAGTAAACAAGACTGGTGTAGTTATTATCAGTAAACATAACTGGTGTAGTTATCATCAGTAAACATGACTGGTGTAGTTATCATCAGTAAACATGATTAATGTAGTTATCATCAGTAAACAAGACTGGTGTAGTTATTATCAGTAAACATAACTGGTGTAGTTATCATCAGTAAACATGACTGGTGTAGTTATCATCAATAAACACGACTAGTGTAGTTATCATCAGTAAACATGATTAATGTAGTTATCATCAGTAAACAAGACTGGTGTAGTTATTATCAGTAAACATGACTGGTATAGTTATCATCAGTAAACATGACTGGTGTAGTTATCATCAGTAAACATGACTGGAGTAGTTATCATCAATAAACACGACTAGTGTAGTTATCATCAGTAACATGACTGGTGTAGTTATCATCAATAAACACGACTAGTGTAGTTATCATCAGTAAACACGACTAGTGTATTTATCATCAGTGAACATGACTGGTGTAGTTATCAACAGTAAACAAGACTGGTGTAGTTATCATCAGTAAACATGACTAATGTAGTTATCATCAGTAAACAAGGCTGGTGTAATTATTATCAGTAAACATGATTGCTGTAGTTATCATCAGTAAACACACCTGGTGTAGTTATCATTAGTAAACATGACTGGTGTAGTTATCATCAGTGAGCCTGACTGTTGTAGTTATCATCAGTAAACATGACTGGTGTAGTTATCATCAATGAAAATGACTGTTGTAGTTATCATCAGTAAACATCACTGGTGTAGTTATCATCAGTAAGCATGACTGGTGTAGTTATCATCAGTAAACATGACTGGTGTAGTTATCATCAGTAACATGACTGATGTAGTTATCATCAGTGAACATGACTGGTGTAGTTATCAACAGTAAACAAGACTGGTGTAGTTATCATCAGTAAACATGACTAGTGTAGTTATCATCAGTAAACATGACTAATGTAGTTATCATCAGTAAATAAGACTGGTGTAGTTATTATCAGTAAACATGACTGGTGTAGTTATCATCTGTAAACATGACTGGTGTAGCTATCATCAGTAAACATGACTGGAGTAGTTATCATCAATAAACACGACTAGTGTAGTTATCATCAGTAAACATGACTAATGTAGTTATCATCAGTAAACAAGAGTGGTGTAGTTATTATCAGTAAACATGACTGGTGTAGTTATCATCAGTAAACACACCTGGTGTAGTTATCATCAGTAACATGACTGGTGTAGTTATTATCAGTAAACATGACTGGTGTAGTTATCATCAGTAACATGACTGGTGTAGTTATTATCAGTAAACATGACTGGTGTAGTTATCATCAGTAAACATGACTGGTGTAGTTATCATCAGTAAACATGACTGGTGTAGTTATCATCAGTAACATGACTGATGTAGTTATCATCAGTAAACACACCTGGTGTAGTTATCATCAGTAACATGACTGGTGTAGTTATCATCAATAAACATGACTGGTGTAGTTATCATCAGTAAACAAGACTGGTGTAGTTATTATCAGTAAACATGACTGGTGTAGTTATCATCAGTAAACATGACTGGTGTAGTTATCATCAGTAAACATGACTGATGTAGTTATCATCAGTAAACACACCTGGTGTAGTTATCATCAGTAAACAAGACTGGTGTAGTTATTATCAGTAAACATGACTGGTGTAGTTATCATCAGTAAACAAGACTGGTGTAGTTATTATCAGTAAACATGACTGGTGTAGTTATCATCAGTAAACATGACTGGTGTAGTTATCATCAGTAACATGACTGATGTAGTTATCATCAGTAAACACACCTTGTGTAGTTATCATCAGTAACATGACTGGTGTAGTTATCATCAATAAACATGACTAGTGTAGTTATCATCAGTAATCATGACTAATGTAGTTATCATCAGTAAACAAGACTGGTGTAGTTATTATCAGTAAACATGACTGGTGTAGTTATCATCAGTAAACATGACTGGTGTAGTTATCATCAGTAAACATGACTGGTGTAGTTATCATCAATAAACACGACTAGTGTAGTTATCATCAGTAAACATGACTAATGTAGTTATCATCAGTAAACAAGACTGGTGTAGTTATCATCAGTAAACATGATTAATGTAGTTATCATCAGTAAACAAGACTGGTGTAGTTATCATCAGTAAACATAACGGGTGTAGTTATCATCAGTAAACATGACTGGTGTAGTTATCATCAATAAACACGACTAGTGTAGTTATCATCAGTAAACAAGACTGGTGTAGTTATTATCAGTAAACATAACTGGTGTAGTTATCATCAGTAAACATGACTGGTGTAGTTATCATCAGTAAACATGATTAATGTAGTTATCATCAGTAAACAAGATTGGTGTAGTTATTATCAGTAAACAAGATTGGTGTAGTTATCATCAGTAAACATGACTGGTGTAGTTATCATCAGTAAACATGACTGGTGTAGTTATCATCAGTGAGCCTGACTGTTGTAGTTATCATCAGTAAACACGACTAGTGTAGTTATCATCAGTAAACAAGACTGGTGTAGTTATTATCAGTAAACATAACTGGTGTAGTTATCATCAGTAAACATGACTGGTGTAGTTATCATCAGTAAACATGATTAATGTAGTTATCATCAGTAAACAAGGCTGGTGTAATTATTATCAGTAAACATGACTGCTGTAGTTATCATCAGTAAACACACCTGGTGTAGTTATCATCAGTAAACATGACTGGTGTAGTTATCATCAGTGAAAATGACTGTTGTAGTTATCATCAGTAAACATCACTGGTGTAGTTATCATCAGTAAGCATGACTGGTGTAGTTATCATCAGTAAACATGACTGGTGTAGTTATCATCAGTAACATGACTGATGTAGTTATCATCAGTGAACAAGACTGGTGTAGTTATCATCAGTAAACATGACTGGTGTAGTTATCATCAATAAACACGACTAGTGTAGTTATCATCAGTAAACATGACTAATGTAGTTATCATCAGTAAATAAGACTGGTGTAGTTATTATCAGTAAACATGACTGGTGTAGTTATCATCAGTAAACATGACTGGTGTAGCTATCATCAGTAAACATGACTGGTGTAGTTATCATCAGTAAACATGACTGGTGTAGTTATCATCAGTAAACATGACTAATGTAGTTATCATCAGTAAACACACCTGGTGTAGTTATCATCAGTAACATGACTGGTGTAGTTATCAACAGTAAACAAGACTGGTGTAGTTATCATCAGTAAACATGACTGGTGTAGTTATCATCAGTAAACATGACTAACGTAGTTATCATCAGTAAACAAGACTGGTGTAGTTATTATCAGTAAACATAACTGGTGTAGTTATCATCAATAAACACGACTAGTGTAGTTATCATCAGTAAACATGACTAACGTAGTTATCATCAGTAAACAAGACTGGTGTAGTTATTATCAGTAAACATAACTGGTGTAGTTATCATCAGTAAACATGACTGGTGTAGTTATTATCAGTAAACATAACTGGTGTAGTTATCATCAGTAACATGACTGGTGTAGTTATCATCAATAAACACGACTAGTGTAGTTATCAACACTAAACAAGACTGGTGTAGTTATCATCAGTAAACATGACTAATGTAGTTATCATCAGTAAACAAGGCTGGTGTAATTATTATCAGTAAACATGACTGCTGCAGTTATCATCAGTAAGCACACCTGGTGTAGTTATCATCAGTAAACATGACTGGTGTAGTTATCATCAGTGAGCCTGACTGTTGTAGTTATCATCAGTAAACAAGACTGGTGTAGTTATCATCAATAAACATCACTGGTGTAGTTATCAACAGTAAACAAGACTGGTGTAGTTATCATCAGTAAACATGACTGTTGTAGTTATCATCAGTAAACATGACTGGTGTAGTTATCATCAATAAACACGACTAGTGTAGTTATCATCAGTAAACATGACTGGTGTAGTTATCATCAGTAAACATGACTGGTGTAGTTATCATCAGTAAACATGACTGGTGTAATTATCATCAGTAAACAAGACTGGTGTAGTTATTATCAGTAAACATAACTGGTGTAGTTATCATCAGTAAACATGACTGGTGTAGTTATCATCAATAAACACGACTAGTGTAGTTATCATCAGTAAACATGATTAATGTAGTTATCATCAGTAAACAAGACTGGTGTAGTTATTATCAGTAAACATAACTGGTGTAGTTATCATCAGTAAACATGACTGGTGTAGTTATCATCAGTAAACATGACTGGTGTAGTTATCATCAGTAACATGACTGGTGAAGTTATCATCAATAAACACGACTAGTGTAGTTATCAACACTAAACAAGACTGGTGTAGTTATCATCAGTAAACATGACTAATGTAGTTATCATCAGTAAACAAGGCTGGTGTAATTATTATCAGTAAACATGACTGCTGTAGTTATCATCAGTAAACACACCTGGTGTAGTTATCATCAGTAAACATGACTGGTGTAGTTATCATCAGTGAGCCTGACTGTTGTAGTTATCATCAGTAAACAAGACTGGTGTAGTTATCATCAATAAACATCACTGGTGTAGTTATCAACAGTAAACAAGACTGGTGTAGTTATCATCAGTAAACATGACTGCTGTAGTTATCATCAGTAACATGACTGGAGTAGTTATCATCAATAAACACGACTAGTGTAGTTATCATCAGTAAACATGACTGGTGTAGTTATCATCAGTAAGCATGACTGGTGTAGTTATCATCAGTTAACATGACTGGTGTAATTATCATCAGTAAACAAGACTGGTGTAGTTATTATCAGTAAACATAACTGGTGTAGTTATCATCAGTAAACATGACTGGTGTAGTTATCATCAATAAACACGACTAGTGTAGTTATCATCAGTAAACATGATTAATGTAGTTATCATCAGTAAACAAGACTGGTGTAGTTATTATCAGTAAACATGACTGGTGTAGTTATCATCAGTAAACATGACTGGTGTAGTTATCATCAGTAAACATGACTGGAGTAGTTATCATCAATAAACACGACTAGTGTAGTTATCATCAGTAAACATGACTAACGTAGTTATCATCAGTAAACAAGACTGGTGTAGTTATTATCAGTAAACATAACTGGTGTAGTTATCATCAGTAAACATGACTGGTGTAGTTATTATCAGTAAACATAACTGGTGTAGTTATCATCAGTAACATGACTGGTGTAGTTATCATCAATAAACACGACTAGTGTAGTTATCATCAGTAAACACGACTAGTGTAGTTATCATCAGTGAACATGACTGGTGTAGTTATCAACAGTAAACAAGACTGGTGTAGTTATCATCAGTAAACATGACTAATGTAGTTATCATCAGTAAACAAGGCTGGTGTAATTATTATCAGTAAACATGACTGCTGTAGTTATCATCAGTAAACACACCTGGTGTAGTTATCATCAGTAAACATGACTTGTGTAGTTATCATCAGTGAGCCTGACTGTTGTAGTTATCATCAGTAAACATGACTGGTGTAGTTATCATCAGTGAAAATGACTGTTGTAGTTATCATCAGTAAACATCACTGGTGTAGTTATCATCAGTAAACATGACTGGTGTAGTTATCATCAGTAAACATGACTGGTGTAGTTATCATCAGTAAACATGACTGGAGTAGTTATCATCAATAAACACGACTAGTGTAGTTATCATCAGTAAACATGACTAATGTAGTTATCATCAGTAAACAAGAGTGGTGTAGTTATTATCAGTAAACATGACTGGTGTAGTTATCATCAGTAACAAGACTGGTGTAGTTATTATCAGTAAACATGACTGGTGTACTTATCATCAGTAACATGACTGGTGTAGTTATTATCAGTAAACATGACTGGTGTAGTTATCATCAGTAAACATGACTGGAGTAGTTATCATCAATAAACACGACTAGTGTAGTTATCATCAGTAAACATGACTGGTGTAGTTATCATCAGTAAACAAGACTGGTGTAGTTATCATCAGTAAACATGACTGGAGTAGTTATCATCAATAAACACGACTAGTGTAGTTATCATCAGTAAACATGACTGGTGTAGTTATCATCAGTAAGCATGACTGGTGTAGTTATCATCAGTAAACAAGACTGGTGTAGTTATTATCAGTAAACATGACTGGTGTAGTTATCATCAGTAAACATGACTGGTGTAGTTATCATCAGTAACATGACTGATGTAGTTATCATCAGTAAACACACCTGGTGTAGTTATCATCAGTAACATGACTGGTGTAGTTATCATCAATAAACATGACTAGTGTTGTTATTATCAGTAATCATGACTAATGTAGTTATCATCAGTAAACAAGACTGGTGTAGTTATTATCAGTAAACATGACTGGTGTAGTTATCATCAGTAAACATGACTGGTGTAGTTATCATCAGTAAACATGACTGGAGTAGTTATCATCAATAAACACGACTAGTGTAGTTATCATCAGTAAACATGACTAATGTAGTTATCATCAGTAAACAAGACTGGTGTAGTTATTATCAGTAAACATGACTGGTGTAGTTATCATCAGTAAACATGACTGGTGTAGTTATCATCAGTAAACATGACTGGTGTAGTTATCATCAGTAAACACACCTGGTGTAGTTATCATCAGTAACATGACTGGTGTAGTTATCATCAATAAACATGACTGGTGTAGTTATCATCAGTAACATGACTGGTGTAGTTATCATCAATAAACATGACTGGTGTAGTTATCATCAGTAAACATGACTGGTGTAGTTATCATCAGTAAACATGACTAATGTAGTTATCATCAGTAAACAAGACTGGTGTAGTTATTATCAGTAAACATGACTGGTGTAGTTATCATCAGTAAACATGACTGGTGTAGTTATCATCAGTAAGCATGACTGGTGTAGTTATCATCAGTAAACATGACTGGTGTAGTTATCATCAGTAACATGACTGGTGTAGTTATCAACAGTAAACATGACTGGTGTAGTTATCATCAGTAAACATGACTAATGTAGTTATCATCAGTAAACAAGACTGGTGTAGTTATTATCAGTAAACATGACTGGTGTAGTTATCATCAGTAAACATGACTGGTGTAGTTATCATCAGTAAACATGACTGGTGTAGTTATCATCAGTAAACATGTCCAGTGTAGCTAGCGTTTTTTATTGTGTTAATTTTTGTAAGTTTACGTCATATATTCCTCATATAATTACGTGTTTAAGAAATGCAAAGTGTTTAGATGTTTCAAGTTTTTCTGTCTCTAGGTAGAGGTACGAATCTGAGCTTTGTAATCCATTTAGCTAACACAAAATGTCAGTGCTTTAGTTATTCAGGCAAAGACCGTGTAAATCGATGTGGTAGATATAAAGAGCGATCAATACAGTGGAATGGCATATTAATGTAATGAAGAACAAACTTGAGTATATTTAGGGTGAGAAACAAATAAAACAAAATGTGGGGTAATAGAAAGACATAATGTAGTAAACTAATACAAATATGAGGAGTACAACACGCACAAATAATATGATAGAACTTAGGATGAATATTTTGTAACCCAAGGTGTTTCTTACCATCATTCAAATACACAGACACATTTTATTGTCCAGGTGAGTAGGTCGTAAAACTATTCATCTGTTATGCTCTATTATTTGTATTGATAAACAGTTTAAGGTACAAATATTTCTGTTACTTAGGTCTGCCTGGATAAGGTTCTGTTTATATAACATTTCTACTACAGAAGTCTGCCTGGATAAGGTTCTGTTTATATAATATTCCTGCTACAAAGGTCTGGCTGGATAAGGTTCTGTTTATATAACATTTCTACTACAGAGGTCTGCCTGAATAGGTTTCTCTTTATATAATATTCCTGCTACAAAGGTCTAGCTGGATAAGGTTCTGTTTATATAACATTTCTACTACAGAGGTCTGACTGAATAGGTTTCTCTTTATATAATATTCCTGCTACAAAGGTCTGGCTGGATAAGGTTCTGTTTATATAACATTTCTACTACAGAGGTCTGACTGAATAGGTTTCTCTTTATATAATATTCGTGCTACAAAGGTCTGGCTGGATAAGGTTCTGTTTATATAATATTCGGAAAGTCACTGTGCACTTATATATTTATTAACAGACATGTTTCAATATAGAATACAGGAGGTAAATATGAATGACGATTATAAACAATGTTGAAAGTGACTCCTGTTGGCATCAATGCAGGCCTGAATCCTTCTTACTTTGTTTCCAAACACCGCTATCAGTTGCTGGCTTGAAATAAACTGAATAAAATATGATTACAAAATTGCACAGTGATTTTCCGAATACCCTATATTTCTGCTATATGGGTCTGCCTGGATAAGGTTCTATTCTTATTAACATTTCTGACACAGTGGTTTATCTGAAAAAAAGTTGTGCTTATAAAAATATTCCTGCTACAGAGGTCTGGCTGGGTAAGGATCTGTTTATATAATATTCTTGCCACACATTAAATGTGATATTTTGATTGTTTTTGTTTAAGAAACAGCTAAACGTCGGCCTTCTCTTAAGATAATACCCGCTAGTGTGTAATAGATGCCATCAGTTGACAGTAACAACTGAATTCGTTAGACTATATGCTTTTACTAAACAATTTTATTGTTGACGTACGAGATACAGATGGCGAGGAAAACTTAGATCTCACATAGTGAAAACACTTTTGCATGGCTTTTCTTTGTGGAACAAGACACTGTAGAAATGTATATATAGTCTGATATAAGTATCTCTTGTGTAACTGTTGTTCTTTTATATATGCTCCAGGTGACTTATCTTTCCGAGAATATTACATCTCATCCAGTTTGCTGCTTCAGTAGAAAAATGTGGCACTCTGAATTCACCTGCCTTATCTTATTCCAACACGATCTTCATCTCAGCTACTCTCACGCTATCTTATATCTCGTAACTCGTGAATTGCACGAGGCTACTCTAAATGGTAAAGCTGATGATGGGACGTTTCATATTCTGGAAATATTTCACTGTATAGACTGGAGAATGACATTGTTCTGCCGAAGACGACTTGTTAATCACAATTCTGAGTTAACACTAACTAATAATCATTCCTAACTAACTTAATGTCGTATGTTTGTTTTAGGGTAAAACCACATTGGGATATTTGCTGTGACAACCACGGGAATAGAAATCCTAAATTTTAGCTTTTCAAGTCCGTAAACTTTCTGTTATTTCCCCAGAGAGAAAGGCGAAAGCTCGTTTTGAATCTATAGGATAGGTCTTCTATTTTTATATTTCATGCGTACTCAAGATGCGCAGAAGTGAAAAGTCATAGACAAACACATAAAGTTTTAATACTCATATAAACAGCCGTCTTTTGAATACATTCTTACTTCAAGTGAACTTCGCGTCATCACAAGAAACTGTTTCACTTGTTATGTCTTGAAGAGGCATCTGCTTGTCTTATAACAATAAATAACATCTCATTCGTGAAGTTACTTAAAACAAGGATAATATGTGGCTTTAATTTACCCACGTGCTTAAATAAATTGCAGAAATACCTTGTAAAATTCCTTTTAAACTTAGTTTTCATAGGCGGTCTGTTCTACAGAGAAAACTAGTCTGTTTTCTGCTATATGCAGAACAGAGCTTCTAAGGCGAGACTTGTACCCAGTCAGGCTTACCAATAGAGTTTTTCATCATTTGTTTTAACAACCTGCATGTCTCTATAGTATGTGAACATGAATGGTAACAGCTGTTATATTTTCCTTTCAAATCAAATGAAATAGCTCCTAAGACTGGTTCCTTTTAGAAGTTATACTCTGTATGTTTCTGGTACAAAGCTATCCTGTTAAGTGATTAACATGGCATTTAAGGTACAAACATTTAGGGTTTGTGCCGGTGAAGCAAGAGAAAAAGTTGTTACAGGGATATACAATGGACTATTCCACGACCGGCTACAAGTGGCACACTGAAGGTATCGGAAAAAGTGTAACAGCTTCTTACTACAATTAATGGAAAAACACAGCGATCTATTGCAGTTAAAGTTAAAAGCAATACAATTTCTTATTGGCTAAAGGAATTTCAGCTTTTACAAAAACTATTATAACAAAGTGCATTTTATAAAATTATGCAAATAATTTACAAAATGATTACATTCATTACGCACAGTTACGTTATTTATTATGTACGCAATATGGTACAACCAACTATTATGTTTTCATTCCAAAATATTAATTTTCTTAGAATAAATTCTATACATTCACATAGATATGTTGGATTAATGATCTGAATAATTTACAAAATTAATAAGTTTCGCCACATTAAATATTTCACTAATAACCCATTACCTGAATAATGATACAAGCTAATGATAGGGGAATAACATGTGTTAATTACCTAGCTTATTATTGCCTTTGGCCTTGTTGGATCGTACAAACAATAAATTACATTATATCTTCACATTGGACAAACCATATACTAGCTGTAATTAATTATATTTTTATATTGAACAAACCATATACCAGTTGCGATAAATTATATTATACCTTCACATTGGATAAATCATATATCAAGCCCCAAGTAGTTCAGCGGTATGTCTGCGGACTTATAACGCTACAAACCGGGTTTTGATACCCGTGGTGGGCAAAACACAGATAGCCCATTGTGTAACTTTGTGCTTAATTCAAAACAACAGCAACAATCATATATCAGTTGTAATAAATTATATTATATCTTCACATTGTACAAACTATATACCAGTTGTGATAAATTATATTATATCTTCACATTGTACAAACCATATATCAGTTGTAATAAATTATATTATATCTTTACATTGTACAAACCATATACCAGTTGTGATAAATTATATTATATCTTCACATTGTACAAACCATATATCAGTTGTAATAAATTATATTATATCTTTACATTGTACATACCATATACCAGTTGTGATAAATTACATTATTTCTTTACATTGGATAAACCATATATCAACTTCAGGTGTGAGAAATTAATATATATCGTCGCTTTGGACAAACGCTGAAATCCGAAACTCGAATCCCACCTGAGAACAGAGCGTAGAGATCTCACTGTGTAGTTTTGCGTTAAAACAAGTAAACAAACCGTGTCTTTAATGTAAATCAAAACAACTTAATTAATATTATAAAATTGAGCACGTATTTGTATCAACACAAAACACGTGTTAACATTATAATCTAACCAGAAATCAGCTGTTATATTGAGTTTTCTCTAGCTATTGATGTTTTACTAATAACTTTTCACAAACATATGTTATTAAGTACATCTACTGTTTAGTAAAGCCACAAATTAGTCACCACATTAAAGATTCTACTAATAAATTTGGTACACGAATACTGAACGGCACGAGGCTAAAGTCCGCTATGACAGAAGCATCATTCATTAACTACCCGGAGATTAAGTTATTCTCTAACCTGGTAGGTGGCGACTGTTTGTGGCAAATCTGGGGTAATCACAAAATATGGTAACAGTAAGCCTTTAGAGGAAAACAAAAACTAACGTGTTACAGATTATTAATCAACGAACAAAATAATCATGTTGCTGTCCCACAGAACTTTGAACATAATTAGTAACGTGTTCGTGACCTTTGATTCATTGTCTACTTTCACGAAGAAAATAATAAAATAAAAGTAACAACGGGCATTTATGGATTAATAAAATCTTAACCGGTTTTAAACAGTGCATTAAACTGAGTCGTTTGTATCAGAATTGTTTGCACAAAGTTACACAAGGTTTGTTTTTGTTTGTTTTGGAATTTCGCACAAAGCTACTCGAGGGCTATCTGCGCTAGTCGTCCTTAATTTAGCAGTGTAAGACTAGAGGGAAGGCAGCTAGTCATCACCATCCACCGCCAACTCATGGGCTACTCTTTTACCAACGAATAGTGGGATTGACTGTAACATTATAACGCCCCCACGGCGGAAAGGGCGAGCATGTTTGGCGCGACTGGGATGCGAACCCGCGACCCTCGGATTACGAGTCGCAAGCCTTAACACGCTTGGCCATGTCGGGCCAGTAACACAAGCTGACTGTGTTTGCACAGCCGTTCCTAATTTTCTACTAATTGACCAGAAAAGCACAATCCGCCAACTCTTAAATTTCTTTTTTTTAGGACTAAATATTGGGATTTGACAGTCACTCCTCTTATAGCACACCTAAAGTCCCAAGTGCCTGACGCTTGTTTTTTGATTCACAGTTAGGGCAAACGACTCATTACGCCACAAACAGTCCGCATGAAAAAGAAGTCTTTCATTTCGACCAATAGCGATCGGTTCTGGAATTTCTCATTTCATTACCAAAGTTGTAGGTTTCATCGAAAAAGTAAAATAAAAACCAGCTTTTTCATTCACCACAGTTTTTACTGAGTTACTGGTTTCGAGGAATTATTGTATTTCATCAGTAACCCTGAACAAAGGAAATCGAAAAAAATTGAAATTTGATCTCTTATAGTGATGGTATATAAGTGTAGTATTGAAGTCGACATTAGGCACCAAAAGCTTCTATTCATGTATGTACTGGAAAAAAAATTGTAGCACAAACACTATTAGATTGTTCTTATAAGGTTGCAGTGAAGAAACTGTTTATGTTAATATTTTTATCGACCATCTCTGAAAAAAGGTGAAATTATTAATCATGAAACCCGCTATGTTATTCAGCCCTCACCAGATTAAACCGGTCACTGATAATTGTACTATTTATCAGATGTGAAGGAAGTACAATGCAGTAACTGTGCTTATATAGATACACTGGGGTAAAGGAATGACAACTTAAACATCGTACATGCAACAACTGAGTTTGACACCAACCGCTAGTGATCGGGTCTGCTACATAAATCATGTGAAAGTTGCGTCTCACCGGCTATCATCGAGCTATTATTGTACTCAGGGACATTTATTTACTTAATGGATATTAAAGCTTAATTTGCTTGGCAATTTTGTGTCTTTTATAAATAAAATAGATTAAATATAAATAAATTTGCCACTGATGACCGTACCTCTGTATGGGTACAGCCACTAACAGCCGTGTCTGCTGTATGTATACAGCCACTGGTAACCGGGTCTGCTTTATAGATGATATTACACATTTCTGAATGTAGAACTGTCCGTACTAAATGGACATCGTAATGGACCTCTTGGACAGCGGAGACGGCAAGAAGGGAACAATGTTTTTGTGTCCACGCCACGATTTGATCTACACGCAGACCTTAATCAGCTAAACATGCAAACGTCATAAAACATCAATCATTTTTCTCGTAGCAGAAAATACCACATTGTAGAACGTTTAGTGGTTAAGCCTGGTTTATGTATTTCACCTTTAAGACGTATTCACAAAACGTTTACTTTAGTAAATTAAACATAGTTTATAACTAAGTTGCTATGAAAGTTGCGTCTCACCGGCTATCATCGAACTATTGTTGTACTCAGGGACATTTATTTACTTAATGGATATTAAAGCTTAATTTGTTTGGCAATTTTGTGTCTTTTATAAATAAAATAGATTAAATATAAATAAATTTGCTTATATATCAATTCCATACTTCCAGACAAGTCGATAGAAACCATTTATCTAAACGTTAATCTTCAAGTTACAACAATACTCACAAAAACTCCCAGTTTCGGATCATTTATATGTATCCGAAAGAAAACTTTATGACCGTCATAAGAAAAAAGAAGATTGTTGAACGTTTTAAACAGCGCTATTCCTTTGCTGTTTGTTCTTATTTTGTTTAACGGTTCAATAAGACCGCTTCTCCTTTGATCCAAGAATGTCGAGTTCGTTATTAGCGTTTTTATCGGCAAAGGGTTTACCTGCATCCAATCGTGAGAGAATTACGTTCTCCACGTGTTTCATTGCGCATCTGCTGGTTTTAATATATTATTACCAAATCAGTTTCTCTTAGCCAATACATACATTAATGCGATTTTATCTCTCCATTAGTTTTGAAAATTAAATTGTATGAAGTATCTAAAATAGCTATCATCACTGAAATATTCACAATTAATTACAGAATATGAAAATGATCTTTATTCTCATTGTAAACTAATAAAGTCAACAAACACCAATTAAACATTCTTACTATAATAATTATCTTACCTGTAAGCCCGTCATGGCCAGCTGGTTAAGGCACTCGACTCGTAATCTGAGGGTCGCGGGTTTGAATCTCCACCGAACATGCTCGCCCTTCCAGTCGTGAGGGTGTTATAGTGTGACGGTTAATCCCACTATTCGTTGGTAAAAGAGTGGCCCAAAATTTGGCGGTGAATGGTGATGACTAGCTGCCTTCACTCTAGACTTACACTGCTAAATTAGGAACGACTAGCGCAGATAGCCCTACTGTAGCTTTGTGCGAAATTCCAAAACAAACAAACAATCTTACCTGTAATTTTAATCATGAAATTCAAGCACATTTATTGTATACAGTTCTTTCTTATATCACTATTTATGGGGATTATTAGTTTATTCATTTGCATAAAAGAACACGTTCGTTTCACATTAATATCTTTAAATACAGATATTATTCATGTATCTAACGTAATTTCCGCAGAACGCACTTTAATCCTTTTTTTTTATTATTTTTGTTCTTATTGAGAATACGTGACTTTCATCACGGGGTCTTAAATATTATTGATCTTAGCCCCAGGAAATCTTGGAAATTTGATTAATGGTCCAAAGTTTTCTACTTAAATATAATTTATACTGAAGAGAACGAACGGTTGATATAAAGATTTTTTTCTCTTAAGTTTGTTGCTTCAGGTTATGCAATTGTTTTATTTTTCTTTCCTATACTATTGAAAGCTTTACGAACGTGTTTTAAGTAATTACACGTCGTACTAAGAATCGTTATTTAGAGTTCGTGGTCTTCGACTGAGGAAACCATAAAATATGTAGGCGTGCAAATTTATCATATAAATGACATGTTATTTCACTGAAACAATTACTTAAACTTTATTCTATATATAAAAAAGAAACTAAGTCATCTTATAAACATAAACTTGTCACAAGTTTTCACATTTTGAAACTTAAAACGTTTGTCTCCAATTTCGTATTTTGTTTCCTTTCCACTTGTAAAGCAGGTGTGTCTTTTTCCTTTTACTTTTAAAGCAAGTGTGTTTTTTTTCCGTTTTACTTCTACAGCAGGTGTGCGTTTTTTTCCGTTTTACTTCTAATTCAAGCGTCTGTTTTGTTGGGGTTTTTTTCGGGTTTTTACGTGAAATCAATAGAAAGCTTTATATCAAGTCTCAAAAATGTTCGTTTGAAACTGGAAGTTGTATAAATTTTTAAATAAATATGCTTATGTAATATTAAACCAACTTCCCTCATATAATACAGCTCCGTTTTTTTCTCGCCCTTTCAGCCGTGGGTGAGTCATAATGTAACGATCAATCCCACTATTAGTTGGTAAAAGAGTAGCCCAAGAGTTGGCGGTAGGTGGTAATGACTTGTTTCTTTCTCTCTAGTCTTACACTGCTAAATTAGGGAGGTCTAGCGCAGATAGCTCTCATGTAGCTTTGCGCGAAATTCAAAACAAACCAAATCGTTCTTTTCATGGAGGAATCGATGTTAGTCCATATTATAGCCTCAGGTGTATACTATTACATCTAGATAAGTTGTATGGAAATCCTTGATATTAAATTCTTCAAATAATCGTTACTATCTTACTTTTAAAACCATTATTATTTGTTGAAGTGTTTCGTGAACACGTAGCAAGTGTAAAAGGACCTTTAAGTAAATACCAAAAGCTGTCCCCTGTAAAACTGTTTTACCAGCCTTGCAACAACGTACCGCCGGAAAAGATAGTGCTGGGTAACGTTATTTTTCTATTAAAATCTTCCGTTTTGTCGAAATAGTTTCACCAAATATGAGATAACAATTAAGTTGTGTTTTGTATGTTTAGACCTTTTGGTTGATTTGTTTCTAAAATAGATATTTATATCATCAAAATCGTTCTGTAGATATAATTTAAAGAAAGGATGTCTGTGTCCTGATATACGTTTTGAGAAACTATCTTTTAACAAGATAACTATTTCACTTCTCTATTTCGTAAAATAAAAAAGTAACCCAGGTCAGATTTATACGTATGTTTCTAAATTTCTCTTAACTAGTTATTACAGGAACTAGAAAATTACGAATATTATAGAACTCATTTCATGTGCACCATAAAAACACGCCAGTACATAAAAATGCACATTACTGTTAATAATATTAACAAATACGCACCGATGTATATTGTTGTGCTTTCACGGGATACAGACTTTTTTGAAGGCGCGAAATAGTAGCAATAAAATAAACTTACGATAATTTAAACTTGGTTAGATTAAGCAATTTTGATCTTCGTTATTGGAATATTGTTGCTCGACTTTCCAATAAATTCACAGCCTATTGAACGATTTTATCTTTTACTACCAGATAATTGCTGCTTTAATTTTCAACAAACTCACAATCTGTATAATTAAACAAACGTGATTTACACACTGGAGTTTCTTACATAACATAAACGTGACGATTTAGCATGTAATTTCGAACTGATGCCGTTTTTTCTTGGAAGGCCTTAACAACATACATTATAAGCATATCCTGTAGCGAATGAGGGATAATTGTTAGATGTAAATAGTAAAAAGAAATCTCTGTTCCACAAACGTAGTGTAAACCAAGCTTTAGAGAGACTTATAATTATATTCATCAGGTAACAAACAAACAAAGAGCCTCATACCTATCCTACGTTCTTACTTATAGCTTTATTTTAATATTACTGTGTATGTGTGATTTAGTTTTCTTTTAATGAATTTAACTTGTTCGTGTATGAAATGAAAATAATTATAACTGACTATCACATTTTCAGAATTTTTATCTGTTTTTATGTTGCAAAACACTCATTACTCACTCTCAACAAAAGAAAATATAATCAAGTTGTCTAAGCTACTGTCGTCTTACTCAAAACGGTAAACGACAGTACAGTTTTAAAACAAAATGGTGGTAAAAGGATAGCTCTATTTTTCAGAAGTATTTGTTTTGTATAGGAAAATATTTTGACAAATTTTCAACTGAAGGTGGAATGAAGCAAACTTTAGATTAAAGTTTTAAGATGAAGGTTTTAAACAAACTTTAGGCCTAAATTTTTAAGCAAATTTTAGCCGTAACCTTTTAAGATGAAGGTTTCAAGCAGACATTAGGCTTAACTTTTCAAGACGAGGGTTTCAAGCAAACTTTAGGCCTAGCGTTTTAAGATGAAGGTTTACAGTAAAAGTAAGACCTAACATTTTAATTTAAAGTTTTAATTAAATTCTTGGTTTACATGAAGGTTTTCAGTCGATCTTTGGTTTGACTCTTTAAGCTGTAAGTTTATTCAAATCCTTCACCAGACTGATAGTAGCAGGTGTTTTATAAAGATTAAGGCAATTTTTGTACGTCAGTTGTTTATACAACTTTCGGCATTTCATCTGTCATATAATAAACTTTCGAACATCCATACCCTAATTCTGAAAAAAAAAAAATTCATCCAATTAGTTCAGCGTAAACCTTAACAGTTGTTGTCATGCAAACTAGAAATATTGATAATGTTTCTACCGTTATTGTGGCTGTCGTATTCTAACCCTAATATCAGACGTTAGACCTCTTCGGTACCTTTGATAGTAGATATAGTGTGTTTTTCATATTATTATACACTTCTCTTTACTTCAATGTAATATTATAAGTCGATTGATAATTTTATGTACGTCACTTAGACGTAAGTTAACTGTTTTGTTTTGTTTTTTTATTTTAAATGTCAAACAATCTAAACTTTACGTTGGTGAATGTTAGCTACTTGTAGTAGGCTTTCCTAGTCGGCTCTACAGACACATCATGGCGTGTTTGTTTGTTTTCATCGCCTAACTTAGCTGCGCTATTTGAGTTTTGTATTTGAAGTTCGATACGCCTACTTGTGACATTAAAATGGCAAAAACCATATAATAATTGTAATTTCTAAGGCTTTTCTCCCATCCCCTTCTTCACGTAATATAAATATATTTCTATTTTAATAAAACACGAAAGTATTTGAAACTTAACCCAATAGCTTGACGTTTCACCAACTCACTAATATTAAGTAAAATAAGAAATATTTTGTTTAATAAAAACATAATTTAATTGTGATACATTTTTATAAAATACCAAATTTTTGTGTTTCTTTTCCAAAGCAGAACATAGTGAACTTGTCCAGTTTAAAACCTGTCATCAGTAAACTAATGTGGTAAACAGAAACGTGTATAATATTTATAAAAAAAAAAAAACATGTTTGCACCGTTGATTGGAGCTTTTTATTGTAGACCATTACTGCACATGCGCGTTTACTATTTGTTTTAATAGAAAATGAGCATCATAGACGTTTGAATTTTTTCTTCGGGTTATCAGTATTGTTTTACTTCAATGATGTAGTGATTATAAAGTATTTGTAGCAAAATGGAGTTAACTCATATTTATGTGTGTGTTTTCTTATAACAAAGACACATCGGGCTATCTACTGAGTCCATCGAGAGGGATCGCATCCCTGATTTTAGCGTTGTAAATCGGCAGACTTACCGCTGTGCCAGCGAGGACAACTAATATTTATAAGATAAAGTGTACATTTAATTACCTAACAAGTCTTTCATAGGTCCCGTCGCGCCAAACATGCTCGCCCTTTCAGCCGTGGGGGCGTTATAATGTGATGGTCAATTCCACTATTCGTTGGTAAAAGAGTAGCCCAAGAATTGGCAGTGGGTGGTGATGACTAGCTGCCTACCCTCTAATCTTACACTGCTAAGTTAGGGACGTCTAGCACAGATAGCCCTCGAGTAGCTTTGTGCGAAATTCAAAAACAAACAAACAAACATTCATAGGTTAATACTTCGAAAAATAATTAATTATAATAATGAACTTGTGCATAGTGTTTTTGCTTCGACAAACTCGAATATAATCTATACTTCTTTAAAGAAACGATGGAATTAAATGTCACAATATTACAAACATAAAAATTATTTAATTTTATATTTGAATTGAGTGACAAATTAATTCAGTATTACCAATGAACTTATTAATGGAACTTGAAATCACAGACACGGTTTGATTTTTATTAAATTTAACTGTAAAATAAAATAATTTTATTATTTCAAAAACCACTTTTCACTAAAGGGAGCTCACCAGCCATTCTTCCCTGTAACAGCAGTAAGTCTATGGATTTACATTCCTAAAATCAGGTTTTCGATTTCCCTCGGTGGACTCAGCAGATAGCCAGATGTGGCTTTGCTATAAGAAAAATACAGAAACACACAATTCACCAGCCAGTCTCCAATTTGATTGGCTTCAGTAAGAGAAGCGTATACTCATAGCCAAGAATACAACATCGCCAGTGGAATATAAAGCATTCAGAGCTGCCAGGTAGAACGTTTCAGGTCGATATATAGCGTCATGGACCAGTTCGCTACTGCTTTATGCAGCCTATCATAAAATCCCACGCTGTACGTAGCTACCCTATCCCTGCTGTGCTGGCTTCTCTGCAGTATATACCAAACTTCCGAACAAGCTGCGCGATCGCTGTGGTGTGGTTGAAAAGGAATGGGTGGTCCACCTGCCTACCAGCCGTGACGACACATTCGTGCCGTCGGGTACAGCTCCTATGACTAAGCCGTGCCTTTTCAAACGTTTAACGAGTGGAACTTAATATCATAATAGCGTAACTCAGATTGGAAGTGAAATGAAATACTTAACACAGGGAATGTAATCTTAACTTATACTAGAAACTTAATTATAAACCAGTGTTAAGAAGACCGACGTATGTGAGTCTATAGTGACTGAAACGAAGGTAAGTCAAAAATGTAACTTCGCTAAATATGAAGTTAATATTGATGTCCAACTGAATACAGTATTCCTTGAGAAAATGTCAGTGCATAATTGATTAATTATGGACGTTTCGAAGTTAATGTCAGTATCTAATGTTTCTAAGTATGACCGTTCCTGAGTTAATGTCACTAAATGTGGATACTTTATAATACTGTAGTTGAAAACAAACCTGCCCTGTCATGACTCAATGACGGACTCCTTTAAAACTGAGGTTACGAGTCTGTTTTGATAGTATTTGTAAATCTTCATTGTAATATTATATGTTAGTAACACAAACTAACTATATATATACATTGTAATAAAGTAAAATAAGTAAAACCATAAGGAAGGACTGCGTTAAAAACAGCCAAACTAATAATATAATTTGTTATTTTACCTCAAAAACAAATTAAACAAAAAGCGATGCATCAACCGAAAAGATCCCAAGGTAGAAACTACAATGTGGGAATATAAAATGTACCCTAGGTTCTGGAGGTGACTGCTAAAGTAGGACCCATATTGCGGCTGGAGAAACACCGTCTATCAGTCTTAACCTCCATTTGCCAGTCTTACATAAGAAATAAAGACTAGAAATAGATATAGAAATAGAAATTAGGAGAGCGAGATGTGAGTGCTCAAGTCTGCAACGTCTCACACCTATATCACCCTTTACGCCTGCAGACTGTTGTGAAAAGATGATTGCTTTTCCAAGTAAAGAATTTACTGAAATAAAAATGAAGAAATAAGGTACTAACAATTTAGAGGTCAATAAAATAAAAGCTCACCTCCTGATGTTAGCATTCCAGTCACCAATATGGTAGACAGACACTAATTGACATCACAGCAAACAAACTATACCAGCATGAGGTGTCCCATCCAGCTGTTCAAACCAGTATAGCTCCCAACCACCATCCATATATTCCCACATTGTAGCTTGTACTCTAGGATATTTGAGGTTGATGCAATGTTTACTGTTTAACTTGTTTTTGTTTCGGCTTGTTTTGAGTTAAAATAACAAATTATATTTTTACAAAAGGAGAGAATATGTTATTGATGCCTTTACAATGGCTAACACAATATACGAATAATAATTAACTAATGTGTTTATTTCAGACTCGAAAGGAAGTCACGGACAAACAGACATTTTATTAAATGACAGAATCACAGCAAAAGAGGCTATGTTCTAGGGAGTTACTACTGAACAGAACATTACTACTCATGTAATAACGCTTTAAAAACCTTAGTAAATTATATTGAGCAGCTAATTTCATCTTTCGTGAAGTCATGTTGAGCGGAAAATCCCATATTTTGTGAAGTCGTGTTCAGTGGAGCGTGCTTCATGAAGTAATATCCTATGCTT
Source organism: Tachypleus tridentatus (assembly GCF_004210375.1). Classification (NCBI taxonomy): domain Eukaryota; kingdom Metazoa; phylum Arthropoda; class Merostomata; order Xiphosura; family Limulidae; genus Tachypleus; species Tachypleus tridentatus. The sequence goes on from NC_134833.1 coordinate 10,180,282, forward strand.
TGTAAAATCATCTTGAACAAAGCAGCTATTTTAGTGCTAATGATAATGTATTAAATGTTTTACATCACTAATCTTCTAATATTGCTATAACACCCTAAGCCTGTTAAGTGGTGATCTCAAACCTTTCTCTGCTGTTTAGTATACCACTTTTGGTTTCTTCTTGTCTACACTAAAATCACACAAAATAAGCTAGTAAACGTATCTTATTAATGAGAATTAGATTACTATAGGCATAATTCGGAATAACAACCCATAATTATACCACCATTGTGTAGCAAGTGCTTATCCAAAGTACCCGCTGTCCTTCACAATAATCAATACTAACGACGGGTAAGCCTAAACGTAACAAACTAAAATCAAAGCAGAAGGCCCTAAACAACGTTGCGCCTATTTCGATAAAAACATTTCTGATTATCTGGTTTCGTTGTGAATGTCGCGCTACATAACAGCGCTGTACGCTTCACTTCTTCAAACTGATGTGAAACGTTCAGAACCAGGAGTTACGGAACCATTTTACAAAGTTTTCATCAGCTATCGGATTTAACTTTCATTGGCAAGTTGTTCTTCAGTCTATAGGAAACTTGTTGTAAATAGTCGTGGATTCCAAATACAGTTTATATACCGCTTTTAGTATATTACAATACTTCACTCAGTTTCATATCTTTTGATTTCTATTACTGCGTTAAAGAAACGTTAAGATCATAAGCTTAAAACCTTCGTTAAAGCAGTGTAATTGTTGTATTTTCATGTAATACAAAGTATATTTAAAAGCATTTTGAAACTATTTCTGAACGAGCAACTGCATTATTGTCTTTTATTCGACATCAAACGTTTTATCTTACTTCAACATCTCAGGGACAGTAAAAAGAAAGTCGTGTTTTAATAGATGTCTGTCTCACTATTAATCTCTTTAATGAGTCTTTGTTACATAGTTTCAAGCATTTTTATGCGTTTCAAACAACACATTTTTGTTATAATCTTTTTGAAAATTACACGTTTCCTCAAAGAAAAATTAACTTATGAATTACATCTACAAAATCAGTTAGTAAATTGTTTGTTTGTCTTGAATTTTACGCAAAGCTACACGAGGGTTATCTGCGTTAGCCGTCCTTCATTCAGCAGATTAATTTTGGGGGGAAGACATTTAGTCATCACCACCCACCGCCAACTCTTGGGCTATTCTTTAACCAACAAATAGTGGGATTGGCCATAATATCATAACGCCCCCACGACTGAAACAGCGAGCATTTTTGGTGTGACAGGAATTCGAACCCGAAATTATCATATTGCGAGTCGAGCGCCCTAGCCATTCGAACATGCCGGGAAGTTGGTAAATAAATATAATAATCATCATACACTAACTAAATAGTTTGTTTTCTCTTTTTCACTAGAAACGGTCCCCCGCTGGTACAGCGGTAAGTCAACGGATTTGCAACGCTAAAATCAGGGGTTCAATTGCCCTCGGTGGACACAGCAGTTAGCCCGATGTGGCTTTGCTATAAAAGACACACACACACTAGGAACGATCTTCTGTTCTGAACAAATATATAAACTTTAGTTCACGATCCAATCTTAGTAAAAACTTTTACATGTTACCAAAACTAAACTTTTCTCATGTTGTAACTTGTCTTCTTATTCACGACTTCCATTCTTTTCTTTGAATAAAATTTACTGGTTTGTGGAGTAACGAGTGCATTTTTAAAAGTACCACATGTTGACCTTTTTTGCCTAAGTTATAAAATTTTCAGAGAAATATTACTGGTATATTTTTCATATGTAGAATTTTTTATACCGTTACACAGAATTAAATAAAAGGTTTTAGGCAAAACTGGGTACGGTTGTTTAGACATAAATAGTTCGATGTTTGAAAATCACTGAGAGTTTCGGCTTGTAACTCAAAAAATTTTGTATTCTCTTTTTGAAATTATTATCACCACCTTATGAGGATCTGAAATTCTTGCTAAGTTCTAGTTTCTAGAACCTCAACTTGTTAGTTAATGACAAACGTTCTACTGTATTTTGAGTAGTTCAACTTGTTGGTTATGTTCAAGTGTGTTCCAGAAACTAAGAAATGCGAAACTTGAAGAATAATCAGGAAAAGTTTTATAACTTCCTTTTAAAAAGTTAGCGGCAAGAATGAATTTCACAGAGCAGTATTCATAATCTATAATAACGTTGAAAAATGGCTGTCAGCCTGGAAGGCAGCTAGTCATCACCACCCACCGCCAACTCTTGGGCTACTCTTTTACCAACGAATAGTGGGATTGACTGTCACATTATAACGCCCCCACGGCTGAAATAACTTTCAGCGAGCATGTTTGGCGCGACTGGGATGCGAACCCGCGACCCTCAGATTACGAGTCGCACGCCTTAACACGCCTTCACTAGTAGTCACATAATAAGCATGTACTGGGATGCGAACCCGCGACCCTCATTACATAGTAGTCACATGATGATAACTCTCACTAGTAGTCACATAATAATAACTATCATAGTAGTCACATGATGATAACTCTCACTAGTAGTCACATAATAATAACTATCATAGTAGTCACATGATGATAACTCTCACTAGTAGTCACATAATAATAACTATCATAGTAGTCACATGATGATAATTCTCACTAGTAGTCACATAATAATAACTATCATAGTAGTCACATGATGATAACTCTCACTAGTAGTCACATAATAATAACTATCATAGTAGTCACATGATGATAACTCTCACTAGTAGTCACATAATAATAACTTTCATAGTAGTCACATGATGATAACTCTCACTAGTAGTCACATAATAATAACTATCATAGTAGTCACATGATGATAACTCTCACTAGTAGTCACATAATAATAACTATCATAGTAGTCACATGATGATAACTCTCACTAGTAGTCACATGATAATAACTATCATAGTAATCACATGATGATAACTCTCACTAATAGTCACATAATAATAACTATCATAGTAATCACATGATGATAACTCTCACTAGTAGTCACATAATAATAACTATCATAGTAGTCACATGATGATAACTCTCACTAGTAGTCACATAATAATAACTATCATAGTAGTCACATGATGATAACTCTCACTAGTAGTCACATGATAATAACTATCATAGTAATCACATGATGATAACTCTCACTAGTAGTCACATAATAATAACTATCATAGTAGTCACATGATAGTAACTCTCACTGTAGTCACATCATCATAACTCTCACTAGTAGTCACATGATAATAACTCTCACTGTAGTCACATAATAATAACTCTCACTGTAGTCACATAATAATAACTCTCACTGTAGTCACATCATCATAACTCTCACTAGTAGTCACATGATAATAACTATCACTGTAGTCACATCATCATAACCCTCACTGTAGTCACATAATAATAACTATCACTGTAGTCACATGATGATAACTATCATTGTAGTCACAGAATGATAACTCTCACTAGTAGTCACATGATAATAACTATCACTGTAGTCACATCATTATAACTCTCACTAGTAATCACATAATAATAACTATCATAGTAGTCACATGATGATAACTCTCACTAGTAGTCACATAATAATAACTATAATTGTAGTCACAGAATGATAACTCTCACTAGTAGTCACATGATGATAACTATCACTGTAGTCACATGATGATAATTATTACTGTAGTCACATGATGATAACTATCACTGGAGTCACAGAATGATAACTCTCACTAGTAGTCACATGATGATAACTATCACTGTAGTCACATGATGATAATTATTACTGTAGTCACTGGATGATAACTATCACTGGAGTCACATGATAATAACTATTACTGTAGTCACATGATGACAACTATCGCTGTAGTCACATGATGATAATTATCTCTAGTTGTTACATCATCATTATTATCACTGTAGTCACATGATAATAACTATTACTGTAGTCACATGTTGACAATTATCGCTGTAGTCACATGATGATAATTATCTCTAGTAGTCACATCATCAGAACTATAACTGTAGTCACATGATAATAATTATTGATAATTGTTCATATGTATTTATAGACTTTGTTCGTACTTGATTCTAATTTTTGTATTATGTTCTCGGAACAAAAATATTTCAGAAGACGCACGAGTCTCTTTAACCATTTCATTGTGGTGGACCACGTGGAACTTAATATATTTTTGTATACAGGAATGACTTCCCTTGGTTTCGCGCTCCGAATCCAAGGTCGAATATTTTTACACCCATTGAGAATGGCCGTAATGGAAGTATAAGTGTTGGGTATGGGGCAGTGTCACGCAAACACTTATCGCTGTTTTCACTATTATTTTGTGAGTAAGTAAACCCCGCAGCGAGCAACTACATTTCTAGTCGGTGTGATGCGTGTAGTGTATATTGTTTAGTGTCTCATACGTCTGCTCCACCAATCAGGACAGCTTGGGTTCCATGTTTATTATCTAAACCAGGGCCCTGAACGTAGAATGACAGTCAACGCTAATTAAACGGTTTGTTTGATCTATAACATCTCTTTAGGCACTGGAGAAACTCTAAACAGGCGCGATTTTAACGTATAGTATTCATTTACCCATGTCATAACAACTACGTTTATTAGTTTAGAGTTGACAGTCATACGTCATTTAATAAGAACATTTCTGAATGAATTGCCTTCCCGATATATAATCCAAATACGAGTGCATCATCAAAACAAATGACAACATAAAAGTTTCTGTAAACAGTGGATTTCTTTTTACTCAATTAACATATATTCTAACAATATTCTGGACGATTTGACTGTAGCTCTGTTATTGTTAACTTGTGTTAGTTTAAAAGCGACATCTACTGTAATTACACGTGAATCATTATGTTTTCATCCATCCAGTTATCTGATTTACACTTTACACGTGACTACCAGTTATTTTTGTCTTCCATTCATCCTTCTGTCTACTTACCTGTTCTTCTCTTTTGATATAATACTTCACTAAAACGTAATAATTAAACTCAGAATACGATTAAGTGTTATAACTGATATACATTTCTGTGACATCAGTAACTGTGTTGGTGGTCTGGTGATTTAGCTTCTACTGTAGTTAATGGTCTGTATTATCTATCTGTATAAGACGTGTTGCTATTTACTAAACGTTCCATATCAAATTATTCATTTTAACATTCTATTAACGTTGCGTCTGGAAAGTATACGTTGTGTAGACTAAACTCAATATTAATAGTACTGTATAATTTTAGACAATCATAAAGCTTAGAAAGAACAAAATGTCTGTGCAAGTCTTTCGTGATGACGAGAAACCCACTTGAAGTAAAAATGTATTTTCAAGACGGCTTGTATGGGTATTAACACTTTTTATTAAAATAAAGCAGAAAACAACGTTTTGACCTTCTCAGGTCATCTTTAGGTTAACTTGAAGACGACCTTTGTTAACCTGAAGATGAAGGTCGAAACGTTGTTCTGTATCTTATTAAAGTTTTAATACCCATACCAGCCGTCTTGAAAACACATTTTTACGTCCGTACGAGTCTGTTTTTAGAAAACAGTCGCTCGTTCCATGACAACAATGGAACGTTTTTATTGAGACTATCTATATAATAACATGTTACATGCCCACACTGTATAATCCAGAGTTTTGTACTTTACATTGTGTTTATATCAGACATCCTAAACAGTCTAAAACCTTTCAATGATTTTCTAGTCCCTTTTACGTCACCGTACAGTAAGTTAAACTAATTTCAGTCTGTGTGTTTGTGTGTGGATAACCTTGTGGCATTATGCCTAATGTATCATTCCCTGTTATATAATGGGCGAACTGTTTAGTGATTGAATCGCAGGTTTATTTTCATCTCGTCAAAGGTAAACTTCTCACGGTTTAGATTTTCAATGTTAACTTTGCTACAATGAAAAAAAATCTTTAATATAATTGTCTGTACGTTTGATTTACTACAACTACAGTGAATTTTAGAACATTAGTAAATTTACCAGTGAGAGAAAAAGGTAAGTCTTGTAAGAAGTTTACATTTCATTCAAATCTTTCTCGTCACTCCATATAATTTTAAAAGAAAGAATTCTTTATAACCCGCTTTACTTTTAGATTTCAAATGTAAATAACTTAGTTTTTAAAATGCATTATCTGAGTTGAAACTGGACAAGGATCGACTGAGAATAACAGACAATGATATAGAAATGTTTATAAAAAACTGAGTTCAGTACACAGCCAAACTGTTAATAAGTTGTTAAACGATCACACCGAGAACTGATCGGTCACAACCTTTGTTAAAGAACTGAATTTTGTACACAAGTATCATGATGATACGTTGTTGAATAAGGGAACTGGAAACTGAAGTGATTCATTGATATATTGTTTCAGTAGTAAAATGGGTGGTCAGAGCACCAAGAGATAACTTGGTGGAAGGTGGCGGATGATAAGAATTTTACACATTCAGGAAACTCTGAAGAAAATGGCAAATAAAATTATCAGAAAACTTAACATCAGGAAATCTTCAGTAGCCGTGAAATTTGAAATAACTGGAGACAGGATTACAGTAAATTTATCTATGAGGTTTTTTCATTTCGTTTTATTAGTTATACGTTTGTGTTTCAGGAACATCAAATGTGGGATACATGTATACCTTATTCAGTTTGATTATTTATCAGGATCTCTAACAACCTGCCGTCAAATTGAAATTATTTTAGACAGGATAAGAGTAAGGTAGCCTACTTGAACTTAGGCGTGGTCAAATACATCAATCAGAAGAGTTTGACTTCCTAGTCAAAAATCTAATTAGATCTAAAATCGGTCAAAAGACAACGGAGCTATGGGTAAAAGTTTGTAGTTAAACCACTCAGAATCGTTCTGTGAAAGTTTGTAGTTAAACCACTCACAGTCGTTCTGTGAAAGTTTGTAGTTAAATCACCCAGAGTTGTTCTGTGAGTCATTGTGTCGCAGCTAAAAAATGAATGAAAAACACGTGAAATATGAAAATACGTCATCTGATAAAAATGTTAATTTTTCATGATGACGAGAAACCTATTTGAAGCAAAAATGTATCACAGAACTGCTGGTATGGGTATTAACACTGCAAAAATGTATCACAGAACGGCTGGTGTGGGTATTAACACTTTTACTGATAAGCAGAACGGCTGGTATGGGTATTAACACTTTTACTAGCAGAACGGCTGGTATGGGTATTAACACTTTTACTGATAAGCAGAGAACAATGTTTAGACCTTTCTAGGTCATCTTCAGGTTAAAAAGATGTACTTTAGTAAAAGTGTTAAAACCCATACCAGCAGTCCTGAGATATATGCTTAACATTTATTTCATAAATGGAATAATATTAAAATAGATATAAAAGGATAAAAGCTAGTATCGAACTACGTACTAAAACAAGAAATAGCACAACACAAAAAGAGAAAGGTACATTTATAGATGGACAAAGGATGTTGCTACATACGTCATCGTAAACTTCTACACGCAACTGAGTAGTTAGTATTATATACAAAGATATAACGTATTAAGATACACAATTACCACATAAATTGAATGTCGTTTGAATATATAAACCTACACGAACTAATTTGTTGAACGGGTATTTGTTCATTACATTAATGATGTATTTTATTAGCATCGTGTAGTAATAATTAATATCGAGAACTACATAGGTTCAGTACGTAACATACCAACTGAATTAGAGCTTCTTCACGTCTTATTGTATAATTCGCTACGTCTATTCGTGTTTATCAATTCTCCTATCAGGTACTGTTGTAGAGATAAATCTTATAATACTGGTAGAGCGCTGTTCTTACAATATACCTCGTATCTCTGGTAGATTGTATTATCAAGATATTTCTTATATCTCTAGTGAAATATTGACACAGATATGGTTTTGTTATAAAGATATCTCTTGTATCTCTGATAGAATGGTGATACAGATGTAACTCTGGTATCCCTGGTGGAGTGCTGTTATGTTTCAGTCATGGTACTAAATGTTTAACTACGATAAAGAATCATTCGGTTAGTAAGTATACGGTACTTCAGTAAGTATATACCAGTAAGTATGTAGAACTTCAGTAAGTATATACCAGTAAGTATATAAGTAAATACCAGTAAGTGTATAGTGCTTCAGTAAGTATATAGTACTTCAGTAAGTATATACCAGTAAGTATGTAGTACTTCAGTAAATATATACCAGTAAGTATGTAGAACTTCAGTAAGTATATACCAGTAAGTATGTAGTACTTCATTAAGTATATACCAGTAAGTATATAGTACTTCAGTAAGTATATACCAGTAAGTATGTAGTACTTCAGTAAATATATACCAGTAAGTATGTAGAGCTTCAGTAAGTATATACCAGTAAGTATATAGTATTTCATTAAGTATATACCAGTAAGTATATAGTACTTCATTAAGTATATACCAGTAAGTATGTAGAACTTCAGTAAGTATATACCAGTAAGTATATAGTACTTCATTAAGTATATACCAGTAAGTATGTAGTACTTCATTAAGTATATACCAGTAAGTATGTAGAACTTCAGTAAGTATATACCAGTAAGTATATAGTACTTCATTAAGTATATACCAGTAAGTATGTAGTACTTCAGTAAATATATACCAGTAAGTATGTATTCCTTCATTAAGTATATACCAGTAAGTATGTATTCCTTCATTAAGTATATACCAGTAAGTATGTATTCCTTCACTAAGTATATACCAGTAAGTATGTATTCCTTCATTAAGTAAATACCAGTAAGTATGTAGAACTTCAGTAAGTATATACCAGTAAGTATATAGTACTTCATTAAGTATATACCAGTAAGTATGTAGTACTTCAGTAAATATATACCAGTAAGTATGTATTCCTTCATTAAGTATATACCAGTAAGTATGTAGTACTTCATTAAGTATATACCAGTAAGTATGTATTCCTTCATTAAGTATATACCAGTAAGTATGTATTCCTTCATTAAGTATATACCAGTAAGTATGTAGAACTTCAGTAAGTATATACCAGTAAGTATGTAGTACTTCAGTTAGTATATACCAGTAAGTATGTAGTACTTCATTAAGTATATACCAGTAAGTATGTAGAACTTCAGTAAGTATATACCAGTAAGTATGTAGTACTTCAGTAAGTATATACCAGTAAGTATGTAGTACTTCAGTAAGTTTATACCAGTAAGTATGTAGTACTTCAGTAAGTATATACCAGTAAGTATGTAGTACTTCATTAAGTATATACCAGTAAGTATGTAGTACTTCAGTAAGTATATACCAGTAAGTATATAGAACTTCAGTAAGCATGTAGTACTTCATTAAGTATATACCAGTAAGTATATAGTACTTCAGTAAGTATATACCAGTAAGTATGTAGTACTTCAGTAAGTATATACCAGTAAGTATGTAGTACTTCAGTAAGTATATACCAGTAAGTATGTAGTTCCTTCATTACATATACCAGTAAGCATATAGCACTTCAGTAAGTATATACCAGTAAGTATGTAGTACTTCATTAAGTATATACCAGTAAGTATGTAGTACTTCAGTAAGTATGTAGTACTTCAGTAAGTATATACCAGTAAGTATGTAGTTCTTCATTAAGTATATACCAGTAAGTATGTAGAACTTCATTAAGTATATACCAGTAAGTATATAGTACTTCAGTAAGTATATACCAGTAAGTATGTAGTACTTCAGTAAGTATATACCAGTAAGTATATAGTACTTCAGTAAGTATATACCAGTTAGAATGTAGTACTTCAGTAAGTATATACCAGTAAGTATATAGTACTTCAGTAAGTATATACCAGTAAGTATGTAGTACTTCATTAAGTATATACCAGTAAGTATGTAGTACTTCAGTAAGTATATACCAGTAAGTATGTAGCTCTTCATTAAGTATATACCAGTAAGTATGTAGAACTTCATTAAGTATATACCAGTAAGTATGTAGAACTTCAGTAAGTATATACCAGTAAGCATGTAGTGCTTCAGTAAGTATATACCAGTAAGGGTATGTAGTGCTTCAGTAAGTATATATACCAGTAAGTATGTAGTACTTCATTAAGTATATACCAGTAGTAAGCATGTAGCTTCATTAAGGTATATACCAGTAAGTATGTATTCCTTCATTAAGTATATACCAGTAAGTATGTATTCCTTCATTAAGTATATACCAGTAAGTATGTAGTACTTCATTAAGTATATACCAGTAAGTATGTAGTACTTCAGTAAGTATATACCAGTAAGTATGTAGTACTTCAGTAAGTATATACCAGTAAGTATATAGTACTTCATTAAGCATATACCAGTAAGTATATGTAGTGCTTCATTAAGCATATACCAGTAAGCATATAGCACTTCAGTAAGGGTATATACCAGTAAGTATGTAGTACTTCAGTAAGTATATACCAGTAAGGTATGTAGTACTTCAGTAAGGTATATACCAGTAAGTATGTAGTACTTCATTAAGTATATACCAGTAAGTATGTAGTACTTCATTAAGTATATACCAGTAAGTATGTAGTACTTCAGTAAGTATATACCAGTAAGTATGTAGTACTTCAGTAAGTATATACCAGTAAGTATGTAGTACTTCAGTAAGTATATACCAGTAAGTATATAGTACTTCATTAAGTATATACCAGTAAGTATGTAGTACTTCAGTAAGTATATACCAGTAAGTATGTAGTACTTCATTAAGTATATACCAGTAAGTATATATCCTTCATTAAGGTATATACCAGTAAGTATGTATTCCTTCATTAAGGTATATACCAGTAAGTATGTAGTGCTTCATTAAGTATATACCAGTAAGTATATAGCACTTCATTAAGCATATACCAGTAAGGGTATGTAGTACTTCAGTAAGTATATACCAGTAAGTATGTATTACTTCATTAAGTATATACCAGTAAGTATGTAGTACTTCATTAAGTATATACCAGTAAGTATGTAGTACTTCATTAAGTATATACCAGTAAGTATGTAGTACTTCAGTAAGTATATACCAGTAAGTATGTAGTACTTCATTAAGTATATACCAGTAAGTATATGTAGTACTTCAATAAGTATATACCAGTAAGTATGTAGTACTTCATTAAGTATATACCAGTAAGTATGTAGTACTTCAGTAAGCATATACCAGTAAGTATGTAGTGCTTCATTAAGTATATACCAGTAAGCATATGTGGTGCTTCAATAAGTATATACCAGTAAGGTATGTAGTACTTCAATAAGTATATACCAGTAAGTATGTAGTACTTCATTAAGTATATACCAGTAAGTATGTAGTACTTCAGTAAGTATATACCAGTAAGTATGTAGTACTTCATTAAGTATATACCAGTAAGTATGTGGTACTTCAATAAGTATATACCAGTAAGTATATAGTACTTCAATAAGTATATACCAGTAAGTATGTAGTACTTCAGTAAGTATATACCAGTAAGTATATATTCCTTCATTAAGTATATACCAGTAAGTATGTAGTACTTCAGTAAGTATATACCAGTAAGTATATATTCCTTCATTAAGTATATACCAGTAAGTATGTAGTACTTCAGTAAGTATATACCAGTAAGTATGTAGTACTTCAGTAAGTATATACCAGTAAGTATGTATTCCTTCATTAAGTATATACCAGTAAGTATGTATTCCTTCATTAAGTATATACCAGTTGTGTTTTTAAGGCCTGTATAACTAGAGATCAAAGTAGCTTATAGACGTTCGAGATACGAAACGTATAAACACTTAGAGCAGCCTCTCATGTCCTGATACCTGACCCAGCTTGACCAGGTAGCTAGGACACTCGAATTGTAACATGAGATATTTAATATTCTACCTTCATTCACTTAGAGACGACAACTATTGTGACCAATCATTCTTATATATTTAATATATTCTACTTTCAGTCACTTAGAGATAACTATTGTGACCAGTCATTGCTATATGTTTGATATATTTTACTTTCAGTTACTTAGAAACGACAACTGTTGTGACCAATCATTCCTAAATATTTAATATACCTTACTCTCAGTCACTTAGAGACAGCAACTGTATCATATTAAGGTGTTCACTAAAGTCAATGGCCAACTAAACGTTCTGAAATAAACTCGTTGCGTTTGTTTGAAGTTGCTTTTAGATCCAGTGCTGTAGAAAGTTGGACAAATAAATTACAAGTTATATCACTGGCTTATTGAAGTTAGAAAAATTGCAAATGAACAAAATATCACGAGAAGAGAAACTCTAGACTGCTGAAAGTTTAGAAAATCGATACGTAAAACAGTCGCCAGGTTGGTGTAAAAGACAACCATTTTAATATGAGCTCCATTTCACGTTCAGATGTTCATACTTTCGAACACAGTCTCAGGAAAGAGAATATTTTGTTTGTTTAGAATTTCGCGCCAAGCTACACAGGGGCTTAGCAGTGTAAGTCTCATCACCGCCCACCACCAACTTTTGGGTTACTTTTTTACCAACGAATAGTGGGATTGACCAGCTCTTTATCATTTCCCCACGGCTGAAAGGGCGAGTATGTTTGGTGTGACGGGGATTTGAACCTACGACCCTCAAATTACGAGTCGAGTGCCTTAACCGCCTGGCCATGATGAAAAGATGAAATTTTAAATGCGTTTTGTGTCCTCGTGTTCAAACCATAAAAGGAACCTTTTCATCGTTTGAAACACGAGTGGAAACCCTACGTTTGGTGAGCTGTTAATTTGTGGTAAAGTTATTAAAAATCATATTTGTGTACACTTTCAATACACATTCATTTGAATATTTTAATTACATGAATAACTGAAACCTAACTCTTTATATATATGTAAAATATACAGTTGTGACAAATACAGTTATAACAATTAAGCTTCATTATAGCTTGGACTATTTTCTATACTTTATAACTGTTAGCTCTTGTTTCGTTTTTACTAACTGTAACGACCTTTGTGCTTGTATGTGTAACGTTGTTTAGGCCTTACGCAGTAAATTATTAGGCGATTCCTATATAGCAGTCATTTTATCAATCAAGTTTCGTATTTTAATTATCCAGTGTTTCATCATGCGTTCTACCAGCGTTCAGCTGAATCTGTTTGTCAGTGATGCTTCATAACTCTCTCGTCGTCCACAGTTTATTGCCAAGAGATTATAAGTAACACAGAGCTATCTGTTCCGTGTTTCCAGGCTTATTATTTTCATATTACACGCTTAATCATTCGAATATTTGATGTGTTTCCACCACCCCCTTCACCAAAACCCCATGTTACTCGGACTTAGACCTCAGGCGCTCTCTGTAACACGCGGTGTGTTAACGTTAAATATAAATAAGCGAAATATTGAACTCTGCATTTAAAATTACCTCACAAGTTTTAACGATCAGTTGGGGGATACATTTCTTTGACTCACGCACTTCTACCTCGTGGATGGGCACGCGCGGCTCGCCACTTAGAAATGACGCTCTCAGAGAACGCGCAGAATACGAGCCTTGCATCTCGCATTATTAACTTCGTCGAACGAGGGCATTGTACAGGTTAGTGAATATCAGAGAGAATCTGTGTATTTTAGTTCTTCATGACTTATTAAACACAAGCCATACAAGCGGTATGTCTCCGGATTTACAACGCTAAAATCAGGTGTTCGATTCTCCTTGGTGGGCTCAGCAGATAGCCCGAGGTGGCTTTGCTATAAGCAAACACACACACTTATTAAACAAGTGTTCAAAAACATTCTGAAAACAGAAACATTCGTAGAATGAACGAAGTTGGGTTTCATAACAAAAGAGCCCGGGCATGACCAGGTGGTCAAGGTACTCGACTCGTAATCTGAGACTTGCGGGTTCGAATTCCCGTCACACCAAACATGCCCTTTCAGTCCTGAGAGCGTTATAATGAGACGATCAATCCCACTATTCGTCGGTAATAGACTAGCCCAAGAGTTGGCGGTGGGTGGTGATGACTAGCTACCTTCCCTCTAGTCTTACACTGCTAAATTAGGGACGACTAGCGCAGATAGCCTTCGTGTAGCTTTACCCGAAATTCAAAACAAACAAAAGAAAAACCACAAAAACTATAAAATCAGTTTTATTTTCTCCATTCAAATAAACGTTTATTTATGTACTATTTTTATTATTAAGTAAAGATTTTATTGTTAGTAGAATGCACAAAAGGTTTCGAAAACATAGGGTTGAGAAACTAATAAATAGTCCAAAACATAGCAACAATGTTATTGGTTCTTCTCTAGCACGTGCTACAGCGTGGTGTCAAAAGTAAAATGTGATAGTTTCGCTTTTTATTATCAAGTTTTTGCAAAAACAGATATATAGTTAGATGGATTGGTGGTTCCACAGATAGACAGATAGATGGATGAACTATTTTGTTTCAACTGAAAAGGAAATTCCTCTGTTAACTCTGAATATTTCAGACACTTGGCTTTAACTTTACTCTTTTGGAAAAAAAATACTAGAGCTCTCTGAACATCGACTCTTTAAACCCAGTGACAGGAGATGGAGAGATGTATTAGTTCTTGATACGTTTTTACCTTTTGAATGGAACCCTCTTCGATGAGAAACAAATTAACTGTGTCTAGTTCATGGTTTGTTTTTTATAGTTTTGGGCTGAAGTTAATCTATTTTACTAGTCGATAAGATCTCTCATTTATACAACGATTAAAAAATAATGATAAAAATGCCAGTCATCATTCAGCATAGAATTAAATATGTAAAAACCTGTTTATAAAAAGATGAATTTTCTCTTTAAACGTTGGCAGGTGTACGTATGGTTTTGTTTGTTTTGAATTCCGCGCAAAGCTACACGGGGACTATTTGTCCAAGTCCTCTCTAATTTAGCGGTGATAGACTGAAGAGAATATAGCCAATCATTACCAGTCAACCATTGGTCTACTTCTTTATCAACGAATAGTGGGACTTACTTAACATTATAACACCCTCACATCTGAAAGTACGAACATCTTTAGTGACAAGGATTCGAACCCGTGACCCGCATATTTGGATTTGAGTGCCCTAGCCACCTGATGGTGTCGGCCTATTCAAAGAAAAACTACAAGTTTTATTGCTCACAAGGCTGTATTCAGAAAATCGTTTTGACCTTTTGGAAATAGCCTACACAGTCTTGCGATGACATTATAATGCCCCCCCCCAGTGGCTGAGTGGTATGTCTGCGGACTTACAACGCTAAAATCCGAGTTTCGATACCCGAGGTGGGCAGAGCACAGATAGCCCATTATGTAGCTTTGGGCTTAATTCAAAAAAAAAAAAAACAACGACATCATAACAAATAAACTTCGTATTCCGGAAATTGTTTAATTTCGAAGTCCAAGTTCAAGTGAGGTCAAATTCAATCTGCTCTTTGACCACGTGTGTTATTAGGATATACCAGTTTCCGATTATTCTACTTTTCATCAGGAATTTTTCACCTATCCAGTGTATAGGTTTACCCACAAAGTGACTACAAAGCACTTTCACACCAACAATACATTTGATGATTTTCATTGTGATATAGTTCAGCTTATTTCTTAACTTGAGTTACTGATGAGTATTGGAATTATCCAATAACACAATTTTAACAAAGTGTAGCCTGAACTAGATCTCCCTTAAACTTAGACTTCGATATTAAATATTTCTCGGAATACTAAATATATTTATTATATACTCTTCAAAAAAAGAAACGCGAAAGGGATGTTTTATGTCATTTTAAAGAGAAATATATGTAATAACGTGACAAGCTCAGAGTATGTGATGTTATACGTGTTAAGGCACTGATTGTCAGACCAAAATGACAAAAAAGTTGTGCACTTTGAAAACGGAGGTAAACATTGGATTTTTCGCAAAAACGCATTCGTGTCCAATAAATTTGTTTGAGAGATCTGCATGTTCTGCAAGTGCAACATGTGCAAAATCCCTATAAAAGTGACGAGTTCTCGGTTTCCATAGCTCAGTGTTAAGCCACCGACACGCAATACAGTTACGCCAAGACTGACTGAAGCACAACGCAACAACGCCATTGGTCGTTTGGAAGCAGGCGAATCTCGATCAGATGTTGCCAGAGCTATGAATGTCCACCCAAGCACCATCACAAGGCTATGGAATCGTCACCAACAACATGGATCAACTCGTGACCGTCCACGATCTGGCAGACCTCGTGTGATTACGCCCGCACATCCGGTTACGTCACCTTCGGGATAGGACTACCACTACAACGTCTACTGCCTCAACCATACCAAGACTGCGTAAGATTTCCGATCAGACCGTACGCAACCGTCTACGAGATTCTTAGGCCCCATGTGCAACCCATCATGGTGAACATCAACGACATTTTTCAACATGACAACGCCCGTCCTCACACAGCCCGACTCACCACTGTCTTCTTGAGGCACCACAACATCAACGTTTTTCTCTGGCCCTCCAGATCACCAGATTTAAACCCCATCGAACATCTTTGGGACGAGTTGGACCGACGTCTGCGACGGCGACAACCTCAACCGCAGACTCTACCTCAGCTTGCAGCAGCTTTGCAGGACAGCCATTCCACAGGATGTGATTCGTCATCTCATCGCTTCCATGGGCAGGAGATGCCAAGCAGTTATTGATGCTCACGGGGGGCATACTCGTTATTGACGTTGAGTGACGTAAAACTTCACCTAGTGAGCGTGGACTTCGCCTTTGCAGTATTTGGATGTTCAGCAGTGAATGTGCAAAGTTGCACACATGTGATACAGAACTACTCGGAATAAACTTGTTAACAATTTGTCTCATATTTTGCCTTTTGCGTTTCTTTTTTTGAAGAGTATATTTTCTAGTGTTTGGCTATGTAATGTGAAAAACCGAATAGTGGCCTATGACACATAGGCATATGCGTTCAGTAAAGCATATGTTTTGCATATATTACATAAAAAGAATTCTAAAGATGTTTCCCCTGTAGCAGAAAACGAATCCAATTATTATATGAAGTTATAACCTACCGACTACATCAAAATATATCCTCTTGCATATATCAAGGTACAGTGCACTTAGTATATCATGGTATATCCTACTGAATATATCAGGTTATAAATTATCAAGTATATTTAATTACAGTACTGTACAGTGTTAGGACAAGACAATAATGTGTCATTATTTCCATTCTATTACAGAATGTAAGTTTCACCACTATGGAAATGCTTCACTGTTAACAACTGAATGAACCAGAGTGAGAACACTTATCATTCTTTATAATTCCCTTATACTAATGACGTGTAATAAGGGTTCTGGTTGAATGAACATACTGATCAAATTTAGGGTCTGAAATAACTGTCATGGTACACTATGCACTGTCTTAATTATATAGAAGGAAGCTAGCAAGGAGCTAGCATATGGTACCGGGTATATGATAAAAGAAATAAATTTATTAATAATCCACGAATAAACCCTGACAAAGACAGTGTTTAACACTGTATATGTGAAGTGTTGTTGTCATGTCACAACCCATAAAGAGTGGAGAGCTGTCAGTGGAGCAGAGAGTTCACATAAAAGACTTACGTAATGCTAGTTGGACTATTGCTGCAGACTTGAAATGCTCCATTGTTAACTTCACAACAGATCGTGAGACTGAGAGATATAAATTTGAAAATAAGAAAGGAAGAGACGGAACATCTGAACTCAGCGATACTGATGTTAAGTATCTTTGTATACACAGACTTCAGAACAGAAGGAAGACTGTCTCTGATCTCAAACATGAAATAAACAACCATGTACCAAATGATAGAAAAGTGTCCACATCTACAGTATTAAGAAGACTCAATGATAATGAAATATTTCGTCATGTAGCTGTTAAAAACTTTACTTTGATCTCCAAGGTCTGAAATTTGTTAAAATGTAATAAAAACTGGACTGTTGATAATTGGAAAAGAATGTTATGAACGGATAAGTCCAAGTTTGAAATATTTGGTCCAAAACGCGGGTTGTACGTTCGACGGAAGAAAGGTGAAAGATACTTACCTCAATGCATAGACCCTGCCATGAAGCGTGAGAGAGGCAGTGTTTGCAATTATTAAAACAAAAGTAGGACACAATATATTAACTGTTTACTGAACTCAAACACATCCACTGAGTTACTGTTGTACTAAGTATGAAGGGTAATCAACTGTTGTAACTCAAACACATCCACTGAGTTACTGTTGTACTAAGTATGAAAAGTAATCAAAAGTTGTAACTCAAACAGATCCACTGAGTTACTGTTATACTAAGTATGAAGAGTAATCAAATGTTGTGACTCAAACACATCCACTGAGTTACTGTTGTACTAAGCATGAAGAGTAATCAAATGTTGTGACTCAAACACATCCACTGAGTTACTGTTGTACTAAGTATGAAGGGTAATCAAATGTTGTAACTCAAACACATCCACTGAGTTACTGTTGTACTAAGTATGAAGAGTAATCAAATGTTGTGACTCAAACACATCCACTGAGTTACTGTTGTACTAAGTATGAAGAGTAATCAAATGTTGTGACTCAAACACATCCACTGAGTTACTGTTGTACTAAGTATGAAGAGTAATCAAATGTTGTGATTCAAACACATCCACTGAGTTACTGTTGTACTAAGTATGAAGAGTAATCAAATGTTGTAACTCAAACACATCCACTGAGTTACTGTTGTACTAAGTATGAAGGGTAATCAAATGTTGTAACTCAAACACATTCACTGAGTTACTGTTGTACTAAGTATGAAGGGTAATCAAATGTTGTAACTCAAACTCATCCACTGAGTTACTGTTGTACTAAGTATGAAGGGTAATCAACTGTTGTAACTCAAACACATCCACTGAGATACTGTTATACTAAGCATGAAGAGTAATCAAATGTTGTAACTCAAACACATCCACTGAGTTACTGTTGTACTAAGTATGAAGGGTAATCAAATGTTCTAACTCAAACAGATCCACTGAGTTACTGTTGTACTAAGTATGAAGAGTAATCAAATGTTGTAACTCAAACACATCCACTAAGTTACTGTTGTACTAAGTAGGAAGGGTAATCAAATGTTGTAACTCAAACTCATCCACTGAGTTACTGTTGTACTAAGTATGAAGGGTAATCAAATGTTCTAACTCAAACACATCCACTGAGTTACTGTTGTACTAAGTATGAAGGGTAATCAAATGTTGTAACTCAAACACATCCACTGAGTTACTGTTGTACTAAATATGAAGGGTAATCAAATGTTCTCAAACACATCCACTGAGTTACTGTTGTACTCATCCTCCACTGAGTCACTGTTGTACTCTTCCCTCATCCTTTAGTCAAGTGCTCTTCCCTCATCCTTTAGTCAAGTGCTCTTCCCTCATCCTTTAGTCAAGTGTTCTTCCCTCATCCTTTAGTCAAGTGTTCTTTCCTCGTCCTTTAGTAAAATGTTCTTTCCTCGTCATTTTGGTAAAGTGTTTTTTCCTCGTCCTTTAGTAAAGTGTTCTTTCCCCGTCATTTAGTAAAGAGTTCTTTCCTCGTCCTTTAGTAAAGTGCTCTTCCCTCGTCCTTTAGTAAAGTGTTCTTTCCTCGTCCTTTAGTCAAGTGTTCTTTCCTCGTCCTTTAATAAAGTGTTTTTCCCTCATGCTTTAGTCAAGTGCTCTTCCTTCATCCTTTAGTCAAATGCTCTTCCCTCATCCTTTAGTCAAGTGCTCTTCCCTCATCCTTTAGTCAAGTGTTCTTTCCTAGTCCTTTAATAAAGTGTTCTTCTCTCATCCTTTAGTCAAGTGCTCTTCCTTCATCCTTTAGTCAAGTGCTCTTCCCTCATCCTTTAGTCAAGTGTTCTTCCCTCATCCTTTAGTCAAGTGTTCTTTCCTCGTTCTTTAGTAATGTGTTCTTTCCTCATCCTTTAGTCAAGTGTTCTTTCCTCGTCCTTTAGTAAAGTGTTCTTTCCTTGTCCTTTAGTAAAGTGTTCTTCCCTCATCCTTTAGTCAAGTGCTCTTCCCTCGTCCTTTAGTAAAGTGTTCTTTCCTCGTCCTTTAGTCAAGTGTTCTTCCCTCATCCTTTAGTCAAGTGCTCTTCCCTTGTCCTTTAGTAAAGTGTTCTTTCCTCGTCCTTTAGTCAAGTGCTCTTCCCTCATTCCCTGTAGTAAAGTGTTCTTTCCTCGTCCTTTGGTAAAGTGTTTTTTCCTCGTCCTTTAGTAAAGTGTTCTTTCCCCGTCATTTAGTAAAGAGTTCTTTCCTCGTCTTTTAGTAAAGTGTTCTTTCCCCGTCCTTTAGTAAAGTGTTCTTTCCTCGTCCTTTAGTAAAGTGTTCTTTTCTCGTCCTTTAGTCAAGTGTTCTTCCCTTCCTTTAGTCAAGTGTTCTTTCCTCGTTCTTTAATAAAGTGTTCTTCCCTCATCCTTTAGTCAAGTGTTCTTCCTTCAGTCCTTTAGTCAAGTGTTCTTCCCTCATCCTTTAGTCAAGTGCTCTTCCTTCATCCTTTAGTCAAGTGCTCTTCCCTCATCCTTTAGTCAAGTGTTCTTCCCTCATCCTTTAGTCAAGTGTTCTTTCCTCGTTCTTTAGTAATGTGTTCTTTCCTCATCCTTTAGTCAAGTGTTCTTTAGTGTTCCTCGTCCTTTAGTAAAGTGTTCTTTCCTTGTCCTTTAGTAAAGTGTTCTTCCCTCATCCTTTAGTCAAGTGCTCTTCCCTCGTCCTTTAGTAAAGTGTTCTTTCCTCGTCCTTTAGTCAAGTGTTCTTCCCTCATCCTTTAGTCAAGTGCTCTTCCCTTGTCCTTTAGTAAAGTGTTCTTTCCTCGTCCTTTAGTCAAGTGCTCTTCCCTCATTCTGTAGTAAAGTGTTCTTTCCTCGTCCTTTGGTCTTCCCTGTTTTTTCCCTCGTCCTTTAGTAAAGTGTTCTTTCCCCATCCTTAGTAAAGAGTTCTTTCCTCGTCTTTTAGTAAAGTGTTCTTTCCCCGTCCTTTAGTAAAGTGTTCTTTCCTCGTCCTTTAGTAAAGTGTTCTTTTCTCGTCCTTTAGTCAAGTGTTCTTCCCTCGTCCTTTAGTCAAGTGTTCTTTCCTCGTCTTTAGTAAAGTGTTCTTCCCTCATCCTTTAGTCAAGTGCTCTTCCTTCATCCTTTAGTCAAATGCTCTTCCCTCATCCTTTAGTCAAGTGCTCTTCCTTCATCCTTTAGTCAAGTGCTCTTCCCTCATCCTTTAGTCAAGTGTTCTTTCCTCGTCCTTTACTAAAGTGTTCTTCCCTCGTCCTTTAGTCAAGTGTTCTTTCCTCGTCCTTTAGTAAACTGTTCTTCCCTCATCCTTTAGTCAAGTGTTCTTTTCTCGTCCTTTAGTAAAGTGTTCTTTCCTCGTCCTTTAGTAAAGTGTTCTTTCCTCATCCTTTAGTCAAGTGTTCTTTCCTCGTCCTTTAGTAAAGTGTTCTTTCCTCGTCCTTTAGTAAAGTGTTCTTCCCTCACCCTTTAGTCAAGTGCTCTTCCCTCGTCCTTTAGTAAAGTGTTCTTTCCTCGTCCTTTAGTCAAGTGCTCTTCCCTCATCCTGTAGTCAAGTGTTCTTTCCTCGTCCTTTAGTAAAGTGTTCTTTCCTCGTCCTTTAGTAAAGTGTTCTTTCCTCGTCCTTTGGTAAAGTGTTATTTCCTCGTTCTTTAGTAAAGTGTTATTCCCTCATCCTTTAGTCAAGTGCTCTTCCCCCGTTCTGTACTCAATTGTTAGTTCCTTGTCCTTCACTGAAGTGCTCTTTTCTCAACACAATGATTAGTTCTATTCACATAAGTAAAACAATGAACCTGCGGTAGTAAAGTTAATACTCAGTGATGTCGAGAAACCCACTTGTTGAGAAATATATATGTTAAAACGGCTCATTTGGGTTGAGAAAATATTTTACATAGAAGAGCGAACAACGTTTCGACCTTCTTCGGTCATCGTCAGGTTCACAAAGAAAGAGGTAACTGACCGGAAGCTGACCACATGTTTGAAAGGGGTTGTGTAACTGAGTGTCGGAATGTAGAGGGCGGTATTAGATGTTTGAATATATAATTTTATTTATTATTTTTATATATATATATTAATATAGGTATAAAGGTGTTCCTTTATATTGGTTTATTTTGGGTGTAAGTTGTTGTATAAGTAAGGTTTCTTTAATTTTGCGTTTGTTTATGTTTGTTTCTTTATTTAGTGTTTGAGTGTTTTCTATGGTTATGTTGTGTTTATTTGACTTGCAGTGTTCGAAAACGTGTGAAGGTGACTTTTTATGTTCTTTGAATCTGGTTTCCATTTTTCTACTTGTTTCTCCAAAATAGAAGTCGTGGCAGTTATCACATTGTATTTTATAAATAATGTTGGTGTGGTGTTTGTCAGTGTAGTTTTTACATAGTATTCAGTTTTGTGTCTGGTTTTTGAATAAATTTGGTATTAACTGGAATGTCATTTTTTATTACTAGTTTTTGCCAAATGTTGGTTATTTGTTTGCTGATGTCAGGAATATATGGTATACAGCAGTATATGGTTTCGTGATTTTTTGATTCGTGAGATATATTTACTTTTGTTGGTTGATTTTGCTTTCTGTCTAGGTGTGTGCGTATAATGTTTTCTACGGTTTGTGGGGGGAAACTTATTGATGTTGGTGAAGTATTGTTTTATTTTGTCTAATTCATCGTTAATTTTATCTGGTGAGCATAGTTTTATGGCTGTGTTTATTTGGTTTCTTAGTATGTTGAGTTTTTTGTTTTGTTTCATGTGCTGAGTCCCAAGGAATGTATTGTCCAGTATGGGTGATTTTTCGGTGGATTTCTGTTTTGAATTGTGTGTCGGTTCTTGTAATTTTGAGGTTAAGAAATGATATTTGATTGCTTTCTTCCTGTTCACATGTGAAGTTAATGTTGGGATGTATAGAGTTAATGTGATTGAAAAAATTAAGTATGTGTTCTGTAGATTTGAATCCCGCAACTGTGTCATCTACATATCTGTACCAGTATAGTGGTGGATGTAATGCTGTGTTAATTGCTTGTGTTTCAACTTGTGTCATAAACATATTGGCTAGAACTGGTGATACTGGGTTGCCCATGCTTAGGCCATTTGTTTGTATATAGTTGTGGTTGTTGAACATGAAGTTTGTCTTTATCGTGGTGAATTCTATTAGGGTTGCTAACTGGTTACTGGGAATTTCTATGGTTGGGTTAGGGTCTCGGATATAGAGTTCTAAGGCTATGTTGCAGGCTTCAGTGGTTGGAACTTCTGTAAAGAGAAATATAACATCGAAACTGGCCATTAAGGCTTTATGATTAAGTTGATTTAGATTAGACTTGAAATTAAAAGAGTCTTTGATGAATGAGCTGGCTGATGTTACATATTTGGAGAATGGCCATGCTATGTATTTACCAAGATTGTAATTAAACGATTCATATGTGGACATTATTGGTCGTAATGGACAATCTGATTTATGAGGTTTGAGGATGCCGTATATTTGTGGTGTGCGTGAGTCGGTTTTACGTAGGTAGAAATAAAGTGTTTGTGAAATTGTGTTGGCTTTTTTAATTTGTAGTAGTAATTTGTTCAGTTGTGTCTCGTGTGTCTTTGTTGGATTTGGGTTTATTTGTTTAAATTTGTTCGTGTCTGATAGGATGTTATTCATTTTTTGGATGTATTCATTCGTGTTCATTATGACTATAGCGTTACCTTTATCTGCTTTCAGAATTTTTATGTTTTTGTCTTGTTTTAGGTTTTTAATGGAATTAATGTCTCTTTTTGTAAGATTATTTTTTAACTTTCTGTTTTGTGAAATTATGTTGATGGTTTTGTGAGAAAATTCTTTGAAAAATCGTTTAAGATGTTGTTTTTAGGTGTTTCTGGAAAATATAAATTTGTAATTTTACCTGGGAAGTTTGGCTGTTGGATGTCAATAAAATTATCTAAGTTGTTTTCTTTCTGTTGGTTGTTTTTGGTTGTTTCCTTGTTTTTGTTTTTTGTAGAAAGTATTACAAGTCTCCTGGCTGGGTCTTCTAAACATGTTTTGATTTCTATGGTTGGAATGTACCTAGGTGCTATTGCGAAGTTGAGTCCTTTGTTAAGTGGATGTATCTCGTCTGTGTTTAATTGTCGGTCGGATCTGTTAATTATGAGGTTAGTCAACGGTTTGTCTTGTTGGTGTCTTTTCGGTTGTTTGCATTTTAGTTTTTCTAGTTTTTTGTTGTGGAAGGTCTTTTTGTCTCTGTCATTCCTGGTGTTGATTTGGTTTATGTTTCATTGTATAAGTCAGTAAATATCTGGTTTAATGCAGCATGCCAGTTGATGACATTATGACATTCCAGTTAATACCAAATTTATTGAAAAACCATGCACAAAACTGAGGTCTATACTATGTAAAAACTATACTGACAAACACCACACCAACATTATTTATGAAATACAATGTGATAACTGCCACGACTTCTATATTGGAGAAACAACTAGAAAAATGGAAACCATATTCAAAGAACATAAAAAGTCACCTTCACACGTTTTCGAACACTGCAAATCAAATAAACACAACATAACCATAGAAAACACTCAAATACTAAATAAAGAAACAAACATAAACAAACGCAAAATTAAAGAAGCCTTACTTATACAACAACTTAAACCCAAAATAAACCAATACAAAGAAACGCCTTTATACCTATATTAATATAATAAAATAAATAAAATTATATATTCAAACATCTAACACCGCCCTCTACATTCCGACACTCAGTTACACAACCCCTTTCAAACATGTGGTCAGCTTCCGGTCGTTACCTCTTTCTTTGTGAACCTGACGATGACCGAAGAAGGTCGAAACATTGTTCGCTCTTCTATGTAAAATATTTTCTCAACCCAAACGAGCCGTTTTTGCATATAAAGTAATACTAATATTATTAATAGCTTAATGACTGCATCAATACAATAAACTTACAATGTCAAATATTTGAAAGATATACAAGAGCTGTCATGATATTCTTAAACATAAAGAACTGAACCATGTCTCATAAGCTTGTATAAGGTATACTTACTAAAAGTTAGCTTTCTTATACACAGTTTAAAAAAAAAGGTCACCCTTGTAAGTTCTACTCAGTAAGGTAGAAGTGTGCTTTATTAACGCCTATAAATAACCATGAATATATATATAACAGCGTGACCTTCTCGGACTATAGCAGTAAACGTGACTTACAGTACGTAAAGTAAGACTCACGTTTATAAATGACAATATTTCTGAAAACCTTCCAACATCGTTTAAACTATTGTAAGCTTGTAATATTTTATTTTCTGTAAAAATGATAATTTAACAACACAGGTATTGCTTAAGTATTCGTATATATCTCAAAACACTAAAATTGTGATTAAAGTATCTTTGTCTGAACGTTTCTTTTGGTTAATGTAACCTGTCTGGATATAGTAAAACTGTGTGAATACAGACACGTGTAAAGTGCCATCAGTCATGTAAAAGTTTTGAGACCTGATATTTCAAATCATACCACATCATAAGGAACCATATAAATCATGTGTTTAAGTAAGTAGTGTTATAACAAATACACTAATTTGACAACACGTGTTTAACAAGTCTCTCACACCACAACACTATTCACGTGGTTTTCCAACTATTTTTTTTTTTTTACAATCATTTGTTATTAATTTATTTTCAATTACAATATATATTATTAGAATGCGGAGAGTCCTACGGTCCTTACAAACAAAGACTGCGTGTTAAAGCTTTGGACTCAGCGCGTGACATCCTCCGTGTGAAACAGAGAGAGAGCACACAAACCGTGTGAAAATGTTCATATGTGTTTAGTTTTGTATGAACTATAGCTTCAGAAACAGCTCATCAAATTAGAGTCTCTAATCACGTAACCTTTCATCTCTTACTGTCACTTCACCTGTTTTTGTTGGGGGTTTTTGTTGGGTTTTTTCTCAGAAATCGAATTGTTGCCCTAGTAACTAGTATTTTAATATCTAAGTACAATCATTAAGATATTCACTCCACGGTTTAACTCCTTACAAACTACATTTCGATGTGATAATCTTGTAGTAGTATCATTCCAGCATCTTCTTCACCATCACGTATTTGTCTGCAAGGATCAGCTGTGGCCCAGTAATTAGTGTTCACGGGCTACAAATGCAGATATTTCTTTGCTATGAAAAACGAATTCTACACTTTAGGGCCGTGAATACGGTGTAAGTGTGACCTCAGGTCTCACTATTCGGTCAGATCGGATTAGTTCAAGAACTGGCGGTGGGTGCTTTGGATTACCTGCTTTTTCTCTATATTCCAATCTAAAACTTTACCATTTTGACTTGAAGTTTTTTTTTTGTGGACCCCCCATCCTATAACTTAGTAAATCCTTTATAGATGGTCAACTCCTCTATAGATTTTTCATATCCAGATAAACACAATCAATACTTAATGTATCATCGATCAACAATCAGTACTTAATGACTTATTGGTCAACAGATTTGTTGGTTGTTGTTTTTAAGAGTATTTACGGAACATTTATCTGCAGGTTGCTTGTTCGTATCCCATCACCGAACATGTTCATCCTTTCAGCCAGTTGAATATTATAAAGCTACTTTCAATCTCACTTTTCGTTAGTAAAGAGTAGCTCCAGAACCGGCGGCGAGTGATGCTCACTAACTCCTTTCTCTCTCGTCTATTGCTTCTAAATTCGAGACGATCAAGTAAGACAACAGAGAAACAAACAAACTATTTATATTATCTTTTATCTTAACGAATGAACTACAGTGGTTGAAAAAACCAAAGAACGTAATAATGTGTCACTTAAAGGAAATAACTGCATTTCTATTATTAAAGCGGTCAAATTAATATCTTTATTACAATAGTACTTCTTTAAATATAAAGTTTCCAGAATAAATGCAAAATCATTCTGATCATGGACATCTTCCACTCCACATACCTTATTAGTTTGGTTTGTTTTCAATTTCGCGCAAAACTGCAGGACGGCTATCTGCGCTAGCCATCCCTAATTTAGCAGTGTAAGTCTAGATGGAAGGCAGCTAGTCACCACCACCCATCGTCAATTCTCGAGTTACTCTTTTATCAACAAATAGTTGGACTGAACCGTCACATTATAAAGTCCCCACCGCTGAAAAGGACAAGCATGTTTAGTATGATGGGGATTCGAACCGGCGATCCTCAGATTACGAGTCGAGTGCCTTAACCACCCGCCCACGCTGAGCTAAGCGATTATTAAATACGGCTCGTGTTTGATAAAGACATAAGATAACATCATAACTGGTATGTTATTTTTGCTTTAGCTTAGTTAGGACTAAACATTTATCGTACTTCGTATTATCAGTAAAGAAAATTATAATATTATTCAACGTTAGATGTTTTTGTTTTGTTTTTAAACTTCATAAGCTTTCAATATGCTGCTGCACAAAATGTCTACAAAAATATATTAACATTCGCCATTTCTTTACGTCAGTAACAGTGAAATGCACACGCACGCACATTTACAAAATAATGTGTCCTCAGATTTAGGTGATAGGTAAAACCCTACTGCATAATACTGACCTTGCATAGGGGATTTGTAGACACAGAATGATAAATACATAACTAGCGAGTTTTTATATTGCAATTTCCTGACAAAGATAGAAACTTATAAGAGTATTCATGTTATAGGTTAAGAAACTAGAGATAAATCTAGTGACAAGGCTTCTAACACGGTCAAGAGACACCTAGTGATAAAACTTCTAACGTGGTCAAGAGACACCTAGTGACAAAACGTCTGACACGGTCAAGACACACCTACTGACAATATTTCTGAGACGGTCAAGAAAACCTATTCACAAGACTGATGACGTGGTCAAGAGACCCCTAGTGACAATACTTCTGACATGGTCAAGAAACAGCTACTGGCAATATTTCTGAGACGGCCTAAAAACACCTACTGACAAGACTTCTGACGTGGTCAAGAGATACCTGGTGACAATACTTCTGACGCGGTCAAGAAACACCTACTGACAAGACTTCTGGCACAGCCAAGAGATACCTGGTGACAATACTTCTGACATGGTCAAGAGACACCTAGTGACAATACTTCTGACGCGGTCAAGAAACACCTGGTGACAATACTTCTGACGTGGTCAAGAAACACCTACTGACAAGACTTCTGGCACAGCCAAGAGACACCTGTTGACAATACTTCTGACGTGGTCAAGAAACACCTAGTGACAATACTTCTGACGCGGTCAAGAAACACCTAGTGACAATACTTCTGGCACAGCCAAGAGACACCTGGTGACAATACTTCTGACGTGGTCAAGAAACACCTATCGACAAGACTTCTGGCACAGCCAAGAGATACCTGGTGACAATACTTCTGACGCGGTCAAGAAACACCTAGTGATAAAACTTCTAACGTGGTCAAGAGACACCTAGTGACAAAACGTCTGACACGGTCAAGACACACCTACTGACAATATTTCTGAGACGGTCAAGAAAACCTATTCACAAGACTGATGACGTGGTCAAGAGACCCCTAGTGACAATACTTCTGACATGGTCAAGAAACAGCTACTGGCAATATTTCTGAGACGGCCTAAAAACACCTACTGACAAGACTTCTGACGTGGTCAAGAGATACCTGGTGACAATACTTCTGACGCGGTCAAGAAACACCTACTGACAAGACTTCTGGCACAGCCAAGAGATACCTGGTGACAATACTTCTGACATGGTCAAGAGACACCTAGTGACAATACTTCTGACGCGGTCAAGAAACACCTGGTGACAATACTTCTGACGTGGTCAAGAAACACCTACTGACAAGACTTCTGGCACAGCCAAGAGACACCTGTTGACAATACTTCTGACGTGGTCAAGAAACACCTAGTGACAAAACGTCTGACATGGTCAAGAAACACCTAGTGACAATACTTCTGACGTGGTCAAGAAACACCTACTGACAAGACTTCTGGCACAGCCAAGAGACACCTGGTGACAATACTTCTGACGTGGTCAAGAAACACCTAGTGACAATACTTCTGACACGGTCAAGAAAACTTACTGACAAGACTACTGACGTGGTTAAGAGACACCTAGTGACAAAACGTCTGACATGGTCAAGAAACACCTAGTGACAATACTTCTGACGTGGTCAAGAAACACCTACTGACAAGACTTCTGGCACAGCCAAGAGATACCTGGTGACAATACTTCTGACATGGTCAAGAAACACCTAGTGACAATACTTCTGACACGGTCAAGAAAACTTACTGACAAGACTACTGACGTGGTCAAGAGACACCTAGTGACAAATCGTCTGACATGGTCAAGAAACACCTGGTGACAATACTTCTGACACGGTCAAGAAACACCTACTGACAAGACTTCTGGCACAGCCAAGAGACACCTGGTGACAATACTTCTGACATGGTCAAGAAACACCTACTGACAAGACTTCTGGCACAGCCAAGAGACACCTGGGGACAATACTTCTGACATGGTCAAGAAACACCTAGTGACAATACTTCTGACACGGTCAAGAAACACCTGGTGACAATACTTCTGACACGGTCAAGAAAACTTACTGACAAGACTACTGACGTGGTCAAGAGACACCTAGTGACAAAACGTCTGACATGGTCAAGAAACACCTGGTGACAATACTTCTGACACGGTCAAGAAACACCTACTGACAAGACTTCTGGCACAGCCAAGAGACACCTGGGGACAATACTTCTGACATGGTCAAGAAACACCTAGTGACAATACTTCTGACACGGTCAAGAAACACCTGGTGACAATACTTCTGACACGGTCAAGAAAACTTACTGACAAGACTTCTGGCACAGCCAAGAGATACCTAGTGACAATACTTCTGACATGGTCAAGAAACACCTAGTGACAATACTTCTGACACGGTCAAGAAAACTTACTGACAAGACTACTGACGTGGTCAAGAGACACCTAGTGACAAAACGTCTGACAAGGTCAAGAAACACCTACTGACAAGACTTCTGACACGGTCAGAAGATACCTATTGACAATACTTCTGACACAGTCAAGAGTTTGTTTTTTGAATTTCGCGCAAAGCTACCTGAGGGCTATCTGCCCTAGCCGTCCCTAATTTTGCAGTGTAAGACTAGAGAGAAGGCAGCTCGTTATCACCACCCACCGCCAACTCTTGGGCTACTCTTTTACCAACGAATAGTGGGATTGTCCGTAACGTTATAACTCCCATACGGCTGAAAGGGCGAGCATGTTTGGGGCGACCTGGATTCGAACCCGCGATCCTCAGATTAAGAGTCGAACGCCTTAACCCACTTAGCAATGCCGGGCCACTCGGTCAAGAGACACCTAGTGACAACACTTCTGACATGATTATGAGACACCTAATGACAAGACTTCTGACACGGTCTAGAGTAGAGGCACACATTGATCAGACTTGTGACAGAATCATAAGACATACACATTGACTAGACTTCTGTTACGATCAAGAGAGACACAGTGACTATACTTCTGACACTGTCAGTTCTACTATTCGTTGATGAAAGAATAGCCCACGAGTTGGCGGTGGGTGGTGTTGGCTAACACTGCCAAATTCGAAACAGCTGACGTAGATAGCCCTTGAGTGGTTTTTGCACGAAACGTAAATAAACCATACTTGGGCTGTTGATTACGATCATCTCTGTCCTAGTGTTCGAACATCTGTACAAATAATTGGTGACGAGAAACCCACTTGAAATAAAAACGTATCTCAGAACGGCTGGTATGAGTTTTAACACTTATATTGATAAGGAGAGAACATTTTGACCTTCCTAGGTCATCTTCAGGTTAACAAATAAGAATGTTAATACCAGTCATTCTCAGATACATTTCAACACTTTCTTTGTAAAAGATTAATAATTTGCTATTGGTACTTAGAGACACCTGTCGGTAACTCATTTAAACTTCCTGTAATCAAGTAACCTAAGTACGTGGTGACGTAAGTAAAGATAAGTACGTGGTGACTTAAGTAAAGATAAGTATCTGGTGGCGTAAGAAAAGTACGTGGTGACGTAAGTTAAGTATGTGATGACGCAAGTAAAGATAAGTATCTGGTGACGTAAGTAAAGTACGTGATGACTTAAGTAAAGATAAGTATCTGGTGACGTAAGTAAAGTATGTGATGACTTAAGTAAAGATAAGTATCTGGTGACGTAAGTAAAGTACGTGGTGACGTAAGTAAAGTATGTGATGACTTAAGTAAAGATAAGGATCTGGTGACGTAAGTAAAGATAAGTATCTGGTGACGTAAGTAAAGTATGTGATGACTTAAGTAAAGATAAGTATCTGGTGACGTAAGTAGAGTACGGGATGACTTAAGTAAAGATAAGTATCTGGTGACGTAAGTAAAGTATGTGATGACTTAAGTAAAGATAAGTATCTGGTGACGTAAGTAAAGTATGTGATGACTTAAGTAAAGATAAGTATCTGTAGACGTAAGTAGAGGTAAGTATATGGTGACATAAGTTGAGTTAAGTGTGGTGACGTAAGTAGAGTTAAGTATGTGGTGACGTAAGTAGAGGTAAGTATATGGTGACATAAGTTAAGTTAAGTATGTGGTGACGTAAGTAGAGTTAAGTATCTGGTGAGAAATGTACAGTAAAGTATGTGGTGACGTAAGTTGAGTTAAATATGTGGTGACGTAAGCAGAGTTAGATATGTAGTGACGTAAGTAGAGTTAAGTATGTGGTGTGTAAAAAATGCAATTAGTACTCGAAAAACTTGAACTCTGTCTCTACTTTTATTTATTTCAATTCTTATCGGAGAACAAAAATCTTAAGTAGTGACTGTACAAATTAAGTATATTAATCACTAGCATCAGTTAATTAATAAAACTTCTCTCAACATGTGTGTGTGTGTGTGACTTGTTTGTTTGTTTTTGAATTTCGCACAAAGCTACTCGAGGGCTATCTGTGCTAGCCGTCCCTAATTTAGCAGTGTAAGATTAGAGGGAAGGTAGCTAGTCATCACCACCCACCGCCAACTCTTGAGCTACTCTTTTACCAACGAATAGTGGGATTGTCCGTCACATTATAACGCCCCCACGGCCGAAAGGGCGAGCATGTTTGGCGCGACGGAGATGATGTGTGTGTGAAATCTGAACGTGCATGCGCACTAAGCTTAAGATTAACTACTTCCTTGGTTTGTTAGAAAAAATCATATCGGATGTTTTGTCCTTATTTATATTTTGTATTCATATTGTGTGCATGTTTTAGTTAAAGATATGTGTATAATGATATGTATATCTCTTAACAGAAACTGAATCTCAAGATATAGCTTTTTAACATATCTGTTTCAAATAACTTTCGGTGTCTCGAAATTTTCGACTCACTCTTGGTTGGTTTTAATTTCGCTAAAGCTACGCGAGGGCTATCTGCGCTAGCCATCCCTAATTTAGAAATGTAAGACAAGAAGGAAGGCAGCTAATCATTACCATTCACCGATAACTCTTAGGTTGCTTTTTTTAACCAACGAATAGTGGGATTATAACGCCCCTACGGCTGAAATGATGAGCATGTTTGGTGTGACGGGGATTCAAACCCGCGACCCTCGGATTACGAGTCGAGTGACTCAACTACCTGGCCATGTCGGACCTCGAGTTACGTTCACTTATGTCTCTGAGTGCGTTTGTTCCGATTCTGTCCACGCATGCGTATACAGTATTTTCTCTCGTTACCCTGACCCAAACGAAATTTCAGTCAAATAACATAGGCCTAATGTCTGCACGAACGTAGAGTTAATGGAATGACTATTTACTTTCGTAGGTTTGACAAAAATATTTTCGAATAAATACCGTTAAAGAAACCTTAATCTTTTAACGGACTGTTCAAAATTGTTCTGTTTCACAAATATCACATATATATATATAATAGATACATCCAAGTTATTGTTTGTTAGTTTGAAATTTCTCTCAAAGCTCAGAAATGGCTATTTACCCAACGCAGTCTTTAATTTTGAACGTATAGATAAGAGAAAAGACAAGTAGTAAATATCACCTACCGCCAACTCTTGGGCTGTTATTATCAAATTAAATAACAGTGACAGATTATCACATTTCTAATGAGAAATGTGTAGCTTTTTGAAGCAATGGGTAGCCAGTCAAAAATCCTCGAAATCAAAGGTCACAGAAACTACAGAATCTAGATCCTATTGGTTTTACTAAGACTGTTGCTTGTTTAATACAACTGTACAACAACTATATAAATTTCTTAACATGCTAATTTTATGTTAATTATTGAAATCACTGCCGTATTTTATTTTAACAGATTATTGTACATCGATATTCTTTTGAAGTCAGAACTGTTTTCCTGGTTCAATTGCATTTGTTTCTTCGGAGTTTTTTTCCTCTGCTGAATTCCCTTCGTCCTCTTCTCCTCATTCGCCATTTCTTGTCATCGCCATCTTGGTATCTCATCTGACCGCCTTGTCATCGCCATATTGGTATCTCATTTGACCTCCTTGTCATCTCCATCTTGGTCTCTCATTTGACCTCCTTGTCGTGCCATCTTAGTGTCACATCTAACCTTCTTGTCATCGCCATCTTGGTGTCTCATCTGACCTCCTTGTCATCGTCATCTTGGTATCGCATTTGAACTCCTTGTCATCGCCATCTTGGTGTCTCATCTAGCCTCCTTGCCATCTCCATCTTGGTCTCTCATTTGACCTCCTTGTCGTGCCATCTTAGTGTCACATCTAACCTTCTTGTCATCGCCATCTTGGTGTCTCATCTGACCTCCTTGTCATCGTCATCTTGGTATCGCATTTGAACTCCTTGTCATCGCCATCTTGGTGTCTCATTTGACCTCCTTGTCGTGCCATCTTAGTGTCACATCTAACCTTCTTGTCATCGCCATCTTGGTGTCTCATCTGACCTCCTTGTCATCGCCATCTTGGTGTCTCATCTGACCTCCTTGTCGTGCCATCTTAGTGTCACATCTAACCTTCTTGTCATCGCCATCTTGATCTGACCTCCTTGTCATCGTCATCTTGGTATCGCATTTGAACTCCTTGTCATCGCCATCTTGGTGTCTCATCTAGCCTCCTTGCCATCTCCATCTTGGTCTCTCATTTGACCTCCTTGTCGTGCCATCTTAGTGTCACATCTAACCTTCTTGTCATCGCCATCTTGGTGTCTCATCTGACCTCCTTGTCATCGTCATCTTGGTATCGCATTTGAACTCCTTGTCATCGCCATCTTGGTGTCTCATCTAGCCTCCTTGCCATCTCCATCTTGATATCTCATTTGACCTCCTTGTCATCGCCATCTTGGTGTCTTATCTAACCTCCTTGCCATCTCCATCTTGATATCTCATTTGACCTCCTTGTCATCGCCATCTTGGTGTCTCATCTAGCCTCCTTGCCATCTCCATCTTGATATCTCATTTGATCTCCTTGTCATTGCCATCTTGGTGTTTCATCTGACCTGTTTTATTACTTAGTTTCGGTATCATTTCAATAATAGCAACAATTTTTGTAAATTTTATAAACTTTCATTTATTAAATCCTCTAGAGATCAAACACTTCGTAGCCTAATGGTTAATGTGACGGGCTGCGTATCGCAAGGTTGAAGGTTTGTCCTGCGATTTTGGCAAGCACGTTTAACACTTTCAATTATGACTGCACTATAAGAATGAAAGTTTAATTTCATGTTCGGTTTAAATCCGGACAAACAGCTCATGCAGTTAACCTATTTCCTTTTCTTCGATCAATACGTCACAATTACGAACGATTATATCTTAACTCTAAAGAAGTATCTATTTGGTCAATTTGTACGCCGCCCATGTTGAACAGATCATGTGTCTTGAATGCTCTTTCCTGCTAGTGTGTTGATATACCACTGGCATTATGTACAACGTTCAAACTCTACGTTGATATACCACTGAAAACATGTACAACGTTCAAACTCTACATTGATATACCACTGACAACATGTACAACGTTCAAACTCTACGTTGATATACCACTGAAAACATGTACAACGTTCAAACTCTACGTTGATATACCACTGACAACATGTACAACGTTCAAACTCTACATTGATATACCACTGAAAACATGTACAACGTTCAAACTCTACATTGATATACCACTGAAAACATGTACAACGTTCAAACTTTACATTGATATACCACTGAAAACATGTACAACGTTCAAACTCTACGTTGATATACCACTGACAACATGTACAACGTTCAAACTCTACGTTGATATACCACTGACAACATGTACAACGTTCAAACTCTACGTTGATATACCACTGACAACATGTACAACCTTCACACTCTACGTTGATATACCAGTGACAACATGTACAACCTTCACACTCTGTTGATAAAGAAATCTGTCTTTTTTTTTATTCTGAGAAAAGATACCCCCTAAATGTTTATTTTTTATCCTCAGGTTTGCACAGTTTGTACAAGTATTTATTTAAATATGTGAAACCTTTAAATGTTTATAAAAACAAACGACATTTTTGTACCGGATAAGTCATTCCTTTTATTTTCATCTGTTCAGGTTCTTATGATCAACCTTACAACGTTAGTTATTTTATGTCTTACAGTGCACTATATGTTCCTGAAATGACTTCATCCGTCCGTCTAATTGCCACGTTTTAATGCCTGCTCACTAACCACAATGGATCCAACTACAACGACGTTGTCCAAGGACGAAGTTGCCACACGAATCCAAGAAAACTGGAGAGCTAAGAACCCGGATGACACTGTAACCGAAGGAAGTTTTTACGTGGATGATGGACTGACCAACTTAAATTGGTTACAGAATATTAATATCATGACCAAGCTAGGGGGGCCTACTCCCCCTACACCTCCTGCTAGTCCTCTGTCTCAGTTTTTCTTCCAGGACGGTGATAAATACGATTATGAAAAAAAATGTGTGAAATCTGACGGACCTGGCGAGGACATCGATTACAAAACAAATGGATCTTGTAAACCTCCTTTCTCCTATGCAACTCTTATATGCATGGCAATGAAGGCTAATAACAACAAAATGACGCTGTCTTCGATTTACAAATGGATAAGGGAAAATTTCTTGTATTACAAAAAGGCTGACCCCAGCTGGCAGGTAAAATGATAAGGCCATATTTGGTATTCCTTCCAAACACCAAACGTGTTTTGTTTAATTTGTTAGTTAAGTCAGTGCCAGAGGTGAGATGAAAAATGTTTATACGTAAAAAATACTCATTGTTCTTTTCATTTTAAGAAGTGTTTTTTTTATTGTAATTTTGATGAAACCTAATTACCTTCGGTTATGCAAATCTATTCTTTAGTCATCGAATTTTAATAAAACATAGGCGTAACAAGAGTTGTTTTTAAATCTTAATGACCCCAAGCTACCTTAGGACGTGATTTGTTTTGAATTTCGCGCAGAGATGTACAAGGGCTATCTGCGATAGCTTTCCCTAATTAGGGAGTATAATACTATTGAGAATGCAGCTAGTTGACAACATCCACCGCCAGCTCTCGGGCTACTCTTTTTCCCAACGAACAGTGCGATTAAACGTCGCATTATAATGCCACCACGGCTGAAAGAGTAGTCAAATTTTGCGGGATGAAAATTAGAACCCGCGACCCTAAGATTACGAGTCTATCGCCCTAACAACTCAGCCATGGCGGAGCTCTTCCGCACTCTTAGTTAATTTCTGGTTTTGCTTTGTATAATATTGTATTTCTGTTGATTTGTTTAAATGTATAATTTTTATAAGCTACTGTAAGATTTGAACAAACATGTTATAAAATAAATACGTACATGTTCACATGTAGGGTTAGGGGAAGTACAGAAATATTAGCCCGTGAGTATGAATCCTGCTCTCCATCACACTAAACCTTCAGCGAAGTTTAAATAACCATTTCTCTGTTACAATCGGTAATTTTATGCTAAATTTGTAAAACAAGTATGTAGTTTTATATGTACTTTAATACATGAGTGTATTTGAACTGGTGCGCCGAGTATTTGTGCGTATGCGTGCTTTTTTGATGAGTGAGGAGTGAGTTCTATTTGTTATGAATGTGTGAACCAGCAGCTGCCGCACGTGTGTTTCGTTGGTCTCGTGCTCTTAGAAACACAACCAAGCTCACATGTATTGCTTCAATTCTTAGTGATGTATAAGATTTTTTCCAATTAAAAGTTAGCTAGATACATTTGATTGTTGTTCTAAGAGTGAGTGAACCTAGGGCGTAAATGGTGATGTGTTTTCATTAAGGGTTTCTTCGCAGGATCATGTGTCAAAAATTAACTTTCTTATCAAAACGCATTATTTCGTATTTTAAGAGGATTGGTATTTCAAAACAGTTCCTATGATAT
Organism: Tachypleus tridentatus; assembly: GCF_004210375.1. Lineage (NCBI taxonomy): Eukaryota > Metazoa > Arthropoda > Merostomata > Xiphosura > Limulidae > Tachypleus > Tachypleus tridentatus. The sequence goes on from NC_134833.1 coordinate 10,217,584, forward strand.
CTTCGAGCTAATGTCACTATTCCACTCACGTAAGCTGAGGTAATAATACATTTTGTATTGGCTAGTCACTTCCTCGGTTTCTTCATTTTATGTGTTATAATAATATTATACAAAATGGACTGTGAATTACTTTTTTGTTTGTTTGTTTTGGAATTTCGCACAAAGCTACTCGAGGGCTATCTGTGCTAGTCGTCCATAATTTAGCAGTGTAAGACTAGAGGGAAGGCAGCTAGTCATCACCACCCACCGCCAACTCTTGGGCTACTCTTTTACCAACGAATAGTGGGATTGACCGTCACATTATACGCCCTCACGGCTGGGAGGGCGAGCATGTTTAGTGCGACGCGGGCGCGAACCCGCGACCCTCGGATTACGAGTCGCACGCCTTACGCGCTTGGCCATGCCGGGCCGAATCAACAAATAATAGAAATATTTTTTATTCAATTTACGGGGTGTCTTCTTTAAGATTCCAAAATATACGTAACAAATGTAGTTAAACATTGGTTCACGAATAATGTAAATATATAAACGTATGGCAATATGATTCCAAAGATATTTTTTGAAAAATAAACATCACATAATATTATAAAATTTCTCAACTTCTCACCAAACTATTACGTAACATTGCATTACACAAATCAATGTAATATAAATTACATTAGACGAAACATGTCTAATTGTCATATAGAACTTAGAACAAAGTCAGGGATATCTATCAAAAGTAACAAATAAACTACGAGGTCTGCTCAAAAAATACGCGGACTGACGTCATAAAACAAAATGTACTTTATTTAGAAGTTACAGGTGTGGGACCCCTTCAAAGTACTCTCCTCCCCAACGCACACACTTATCCCAACGGTGTTTCCACTTGTTGAAACAGTCCTGGTACGCTTCTTTTGTAATGTCCTCCAGCTCCTTCGTCGCATTTGCCTTAATCTCGGGAATCGTCTCAAATCTTTTTCCTTTCAAGGGTCTTTTGAGTTTGGGGAACAAGAAAAAATCGCAAGGAGCAAGGTCAGGTGAGTAGAGTGGGTGGGGAAGAACAGTGATCGAGTGTTTGGCCAAAAACTCACGAGTTCTGAGGCACAAATTTCGCAGCAACGCGATGCATCTTCAATTTTTCGGTCAAAATCTCGTAACAAGATCCAACTGATATCCCACACTCTTCAGCAAGCTCCCTGACAGTCAGACGTTGATTTGCCCGCACCAGGGCGTTGATTTTGTCGACGTGTGGGTCGTCAGTTGACGTGGAAGAACGTCCAGAACGCTCATCATCTTCAATGGACTGTCGACCATCCTTAAAACGTTCATGCCACTTGAAACATGCCTTACGATTCATAGCAACATCACCGTAAGCCGTGTTAAGCATAGCAAAAGTTTCAGTCGCAGATTTTCCAAGTTTGACACAAAATTTCACAACAAATCGTTGCTCCTTCAGGTCATTCATTCTGAAATCCGCCAAACGAAAAAATCGCACTTCACTTAAAACCGCGTAGCTAATACACAAATGAAGATATCTGCAATCGGGAAATGGCGTCGTAATCAGCTGATCTGTGCGAACCTAGCGACACCAAACGGATTCCCTTGGAACCAACTGGAGCCGCGCAATTCAAACAGTGCGCGTATTTTTTGAACAGACCTCGTATATACGTATATTCTATCTTTTCTATCCTTGTCAGTAGTTAGGTGGCTCAAAGATAGATTTTAGACCTAAAATGTTGAAATTCGGAAGTTGTACTCCTGCAGCGGACAGAGCACAGATAACTAATGTGTATTACTCCACTGAAACAAATAAACAGCTTCTTCTAAAGGTATTTGAACACACACACACACATATATATATAAGTCTAAACGTTAAAGTGAAACTTTAAGAAACAAAAATTGTCCATTGGTTGTCTTTATCATTAGCGTAAGTCATAAAGTAAATTGCCACCGGTCATAGCTCCCACGAGCACTGGGGACATTTTGTCCATTACTTGATGACGAGAAACCTGAAGATGGCTTAGAAAGGTCGAAACGTTTTTCTCTGCTTATGAATAAAAGTATTAGTACCCATACTAGCTGTTCTGAGATACATTCCGTCCATTATTATCTGAACGCACATGTCGAGCTATCAGTCATGGAGAATCAGTGAAAATCCCTAGTACTATTGTTAACAATAATTGTTAATATACGATCAAATAAACGCCATATAAGAATAGCATTAATAGCAGTTGTAACAGGACCTGTTTGAAATAGATTGTTACAACACTATCGATGTGAAACATAGCTTGTAATGAAATTATTTCTGCTTAAGTTTCACTTTGTGGTCATGGTTTCGCTGTAGTATCGTTTCTGTCAATAAGCTCCGACGAAACTTCTTGTATAGTTCCTAAACTTATGCCAATAATCTTATTCATATTAAAACTAGGTAAGAAGTTTGAGTTAATGTGAATTCGGTACAATTTCATCCGCTAGCGCAGATAGGCCTCGTGTAACTTTGCGCGAAATTCCAAACAAACATCCGCTAACAATACAACGACAGCCCGTATCTATAGCTTCGTTGTAACAATGAGCGAAAACCAACTGCCGACAAAGTGTATGTTGAATGGTTTATGTATTGCGGCATATAGAGCTGAAGAGATTTGCTGTGCGTTTCATTATTAAAATAATCAATCTTTCAAAAGAACGATCAGTTGTTCTGCTGTTTAATTTAAACTCACGATTCAGTGTCAGTCTTCTTAGAATATATTGCTAGATTTACAGGGGCGTTAATTTTTGTACACCCGATGGGAGGGGGATGATTTTTGCAACATCTTATGTGGACTGTTCAATTTGCACATTGGTAATTTCTGATTACGTGAACCTGAAAGCTGTAAACATGCAGCCACAGAGTAATCTTGTTGCCACGATACTTGCACGTATACTTAGGCCTACTGACTGATACTTACGAACTGTCGCTTAGATCGAAAAGCTTAGAAGCACGCCTATATCAAAGATGTACATTTCGGCTACTGAAAAAGCCTACATCTAGGCCTAATTATGTAATTCGATTGGTAAGAACACGAGAATCACAAGAACAAACACACAATTTGTAACCCTGTGATGGATAAAACAATTCAATAGACCAAACTGTGGGGGGGGGGATGATTTTATGCACCATCCACCTAAAATGAAGGGGGGATGTATCCTCCATACCCCCCAGGATCTACGCCCTTGCTAGATTATCACATGACGAAAGGTTTAGAGACCATTTGTTTTTACGTTTTCTTCGTTATAGTGTGTTAGTGTTAAGCCTAAAAGCTTTGCCTTAACTATACACTTATTATCTGTATAATTCTAAATAGCCTAATAGCGAGACAATAGCTGTAATTTTAGTGTATATTTTCTAACACTAACACCTCTGTCATAACTACTACAATTTCATTTATATATTCTTTATTATTCTGTACTTTTGTCTAATAAATTATTGTATATTGGATTCGTCTTGAAACGTTCGATCCTAGTGTAACGTAAAGACCCGTTATTGAATTACTTTTCATAATTTGGTTATATTTTGTTTTGTTTCCACGTTACGGCTTAGAGATCTTGCAAACGCAAGACATTAATTTATACAGCAATATTTTTATCCCACATTAGCTGTTTGGAAGAAGATAAAATTAGAAGACAAATATCTATGTTAAACCCAACTTTTTAATTTTCCAGCAATAGAAGTTTTTACAAGTAGCAGAATCGTCGATCAATATTTATATGTTTGCTGTCGGCACCTTCGTTCATCTCAAACTAAAGTACTCACAAGCGCCGTCTTGTCGGGCTCACGTTCCATGTATTTATAAATTACTGAGTTGTTTTGTTTTTGTTAATGACGCACATAAATTCGAAACCTTGTTTTTCAGACATTTTCTGAGACCTGACAGTAGTTTTTTTTTTGGGTGTTTTTCCTTTCTTAGACCACAAGGTATCCGCCTATCTACCTGTCTGTCCATGTTTCTATTGTTTAACTATCTTTTTTATTTTTCTGCATATCTACATACCCGTGTATCTATACGTCTACTTACTTAATTATCTGCCTGTCTGTAGATATATTTGTTTGTTTATTAGTACGTATGTTTATGTGTTTACTTATTAAGCTAGCTGTACACTTATTTGTTTATCTGTGTATCCATAAATATATACAGCACATAGAATTTACAGAACAACAAAAGAAAGAGTAACAAAATTCACAAAAGTAACAGTCAAAACCCGCTAATCAGTTAAAAAAGAATAACCCATGAGTGTTATTTACGAGCTAACTACCTTCCGTCTCGTCCATCAGTTTAAATTAGGAACGATTTAAGTAAACATAACAGTGCTTCTAAAGAGCTCATGTGTTTTAAAACATGGATAGAGTAAATACAGAAGTGATTCTGAAAAGGTCGTGTTTTTTTTTTAATCATATAGTAATTATAGAAGTGCTTCTGAAGAGTTTGTGATTTTAAAAACAGAGATAAGGTAAACACAGAAAAGTCTGAGAAACTAGATTTTTCATTTCCACTTGTGATGTGTAATGAAATGGACTACAATGGCCCAGTTCTAATTCTGTTGGCTTATAACGGGAAAATCCAGGTTTCGATAACCTTGGTGGGGACAGTGTTGATAATCCATTGTTAAATTTGCGCTTACTACCAAACAAACATTTAAAAACCATGAATATACTTTAAAAGAAATGTTATAGGAGAAGATAATATTTTGTAGAACTAATATGTGCTTTCTAAATTACATATAAAAATGTATATACCCAAGGAAACTTAGATATTTAACAAGCTCAGAGCACGTGAGTATTCCTTGAGACGTCATTACTAAAGGGACCTATTCCATATCCCTGGTTGTTCTTCTCTGTTACATTTACTTTATTTTATAAATACCAAATTAATAAGAACAGCGATTATTTCACAAATACGTTCTAATCGAAAACAAAATTCCACTTGTTCATCTTGTAAGATATCACGTGCAGTTACCTAGTTCGATACCATCAATTTTCTGTAGAATCATTAAGAAAGATAAATTACGAGGCTTACCTCTCTGATTATTACCAGTTTCATAATGAATGTCTAGACGTTTAACTGGTATTTCGAAGTTGGAACAGAATGATATGGTGAAGACGGAATCATTTATGAACGTCAATTATGAAAGCGAATCTGACAGCAGAGCTGCTCCTAGTGTGTGTTACAGATAATGGATTGATGTGGAATAGATGTCGGGAGATATGTTTCGTTCATTTTGAGAAAATTTGATATTTTATACGTTTCTTGTATAACATTTGAAAAATACTGAACAGCTGGAAATTCTAAGAATTGTTCGAACGAACAAGAACTACAAGGTTCGTGCTCCTGGTGTTAGTTTGTTATCAATTGTTTTTTAAGTGGTCCAATTTTTCGCCTAACTGGAACTCCATTCCTCTCCTAAAATAACTCTTCCATTTCTCCTGTTTTATACTCCTTTGTATAATATGTTTTGCTTTCTGGCCTTCTCTTGTTTGTGTTATTTTGTTTATTTACGCGATGGAGGACCCGAACCCATGAAGCACGAAACCTCTTCTCTCCAACTATAAAGACTCGTTGTGACACACTTGTCAGTGCGAAACCCATGTGGCATTGCATAGTCCGATTTCCGACAGGCCGGCAGCAACCGTTTTGTCTCTTTAACCTAAACACGATGTACTTAGTGTGGATAAGATGTTATAACTTTTGCTACTATTAGAAGCTTGAAGAGGTTGATACAGTTTCTTTTCTGTGTAGTATTCCTTCCACCAAGTCAAGGTTTCTTTCAATATTAATTCTCAGTTCAGTTTAATTTACATTTGGTTTCACGCTCGGTCTACTACTGTACTTCCAGTGCATCAGTGTGTCCTCTGTTCTATATTTTACTATTAGTTTCAGCACGTGCTATCCAACATCCATCAAGATAATATTCCTGTCCTGTTGTGTGTTTTTTTGAACTAGCATTGTTCCTAAATGATATTTATTCAAGCCTTTACGACCTAGAAATCTGCATGAAAAGAGTCATTGAAATAAACACACTCCATACGGGTTAAACATTTCTCTTGCCTGCTTTTAATTATATGTAGAGACGCACAATCTGTTTCACCTCACTACCACATCCATACACTGTAATAGAGATTGTGGAACTTTTCAACAGCCTAGAGTTGTTCAAATCGTAGTTTTGTTAACTGTGTTTTAAGTTAAAAATCAGTGACTGTAACGAAAGTTTATAGATGTTCACACTGCACTTGATGGACATGTAGAAACTGAACAGGATAACAAAAAATGCATTCTTAGCGCAGTACATGAATCGTAGGTTCAATCCTTTGTTTGCAATTAAGCACAAAACTGCACAATGTTGTGTCTGTACTCTGCCCACCAAGGGTATCAAAACCCGGTTTCTAATGTTGCATCGCGTAGGATACAAGGGGCAAATCCTTTGAAGTTGTCGATTCGTTCAGTTGATTTTACTGGACATGGTGACATCATATTTTTACCCACTTTGTTTGTTTTTTGATAAAATAAATTGATTTGGTTTCTTTCAAGACAACGTAGGTTTGTTTGTTTGGAAAATTCAAATTAACTGCTTGTTCCTTCAAGTCGTACTTTCAGGCGATCATAAATAAATACAAGTAAAAAGGAAAATAGCTAATACATCAAAACGTAAATTAAATAAAATTATCATATTCATTAATGACCGTATGCAACAAATTAACCATAAGTACGTAATCACATAAACTCTACGTTGATATTTGACGTTTAAAATCAAGTGTGCAATTGTAGTTATGTGAAACACATTACGTTCGGAATACACTAGTTGTGCCTCCGTAGGGTTCCTAAAAGTGTTCCATTTCAAGAGAAAATAAAATCAATGTTAAGATTAATAAATATTTGTATTTCTTCCTTTTCAAGTTCAAGTGTCACGCTGCTCTGTTCTATTATTCTTCTCGTGGCTCACGGCATGCGAACGTTTTACTGACGTCACGACAGTACAAACTATAATGTTAAGCGTTCTTTACGTGACGTCATTTTCGAATCTCCTGACTGACTGACAAACAACACATTATGGCCCACTTATCACGCTATGTTGTACACTACAGAGCTCGTGATTATTCTCGTGGCTCATGGCATGCGAACGTTTTATCTCGTCACGACAGTACAAATTGCAACTTTAAGCGTCTCTTATATGACGTCATTTTCGAATCTAGTAACTGACTGACAGACAACACACTATGGCCCTCTTTCGGAGAAAAAATATATTTCACTAATTATTTTGTTCTCAAAATCATTAAGATTATTGACATAAGAAAAAATTATCCATCGACTTTTTTATCATATATGCAGTCCCCCAACCCTGGTGAGCCAACAGTAAGTTTACCGAATAACAACGATAAAATTTGAGAGTTCGATTACCCGCAATGAACGTGTGTAGCCTTGCGCTAAAAAACATTTATTTATGTAAAATACAGTTATAACTAAGGTGGCCCAAATGATTTCACTTGCGCTTGATGAGTTATTGCCATTTTCATTACAAACAATACCTCCCCTAGTGGCTCAGTGATACGTCTAAAGGCTTTAAATCGGGTTTTCATATCCATCGTGGGTACAGCACAGGTAGTCCCTCTTGTAGTTTTTTCGCTTAACAACAAGCAAACAAATTAACAAACAACTCAAAAAACTGTTCTGTAGTTCACGTCTTCGTTCACAACATACTGTATTGTTTTGAACAGGTGGAAAAAAGGAAAACTACACAAGAGGATTTTTTAAAGACATTTTAATACGCACCAAACTGATTGCAAGTATGAGACTTAACTGCTTATTGGACCTCTTAAAAACTCCTGAGACTCGTACATGTCTGAATGTCAATATTACAATGGCTCCTTCTAGTTACCAATGTTCTTAAAAAGTTTCGAACGTTGTAACAAAATCATACAAGTGACTCAGCATTATATCAAACCTACCAGTAGCAAACGGAATAAAAATACGGCTGAAACTTTTAGGTGCGTTATAAGAGTAACGTCAGATCCCATTGTTGGATTAGAGTAGCTCAAGAATTGATGGTAAATGTTGTTGAATAGTCTATCACAGTGCTTTCCAAAGTAGCTGTCGCGACATCTTAGAGTGCTGCGTCGTGTGCGAAGGTGAGCCCTCAAGTTTTCGGGAATTACACCAAATCTCTCGTCAAGTTTGTATTTTAATTTATAAAATTCAGTAATCTAAAGTATTTTTACTTTGCTCGCCATTGTGGCACGTAAAAAAATTATGGACATTTTTTGTTTTCTTTTCTTTATTTATGGGGCACGTTTTAAGACAAAGGTTCACAAACAAAGCCTTGTCTAATTGCAGGTAAAGTTGATACCAGTTTATATTCGTCTCTACATGTCGAAGTATTGTTAGTATACATACATAGTGTGTCACCATCAAAACAAAAAAATCTTGGAAAGTACTGATCTACTCAGTTGAAAATTATAAGCAGGAACCACAGATAATTTTCGATGGCTTTACATAAATACAAACACAGTCTGGTCAACCAAACCTGGAAATCTTTAGTGAAACTTTATTAAATCGTGGAACTTTACATGTTGGGTAATTGTCTGTGTTCCTTCATGAGTAGTAAAACACACTAAAACCGATAGAATGTAAAACAGAATTATCAAAATGTTTTATAATTAATATCTGTAATTTTAACATTTAACGATTTGTGTCTCCACGCCATCTTGGATCAAGGTAAAACTAAACTTTGTAAGAAACGTTAATCGAAATGAAATTTCCAAAGGTGTTTAGATATATAACACTGGCACTCTTGGTCGGTGTTTAGATATATAATACTATCACTCTTGGTGGGTGTTTAGATATATAATGCTTGCACTCTTGGTGGGTGTTTAGATATATAATACTATCACTCTTGGTGGGTGTTTAGATATATAATACTATCACTCTTGGTGGGTGTTTAGATATATAATACTATCACTCTTGGTGGGTGTTTAGATATATAATGCTTGCACTCTTGGTGGGTGTTTAGATATATAATACTATCACTCTTGGTGGGTGTTTAGATATATAATACTATCACTCTTGGTGGGTGTTTAGATATATAATACTAGCACTATTGGTGGGTGTTTAGATACATAATACTAGCACTATTGGTGGGTGTTTAGATACATAATACTAGCACTATTGGTGGGTGTTTAGATACATAATACTAGCACTATTGGTGGGTGTTTAGATACATAATACTAGCACAATGTATTATTATTATAGTAGTTTTAATGTATTTCGAAGGTTATTTTTATAGCAATGTTAATGTATTTTGAAGGTTATTATAATAGCGTTCTTAATGTATTTTGAAAGTTGTTTAATTTATAATTGTAGAAACCTTAATAAATGTACGTAATATACTCAAGTAAATCAATAACATGTAGTAATATACTTAGTTAAATCAATAACATGTATGTAATATACTCAGTTAAATCAATAATATGTAGTAATATACTCAAGTAAATCAATAACCTGTAGTAATACACTGAATTAAATCAATAACATGTAGTAATACACTCAAGTAAATCAATAACATCTAGTAATATACTCAGTTAAATCAATAACATGTAGTAATATACTCAGTTAAATCAATAACATGTAGTAATATACTCAAATAAATCAATAACATGTAGTAATATACTCAGTTAAATCAATAACATGTTGTAATATACTCAGTTAAATCAATAACATGTAGTAATATACTTAGTTAAATCAATAACATGTATGTAATATACTCAGTTAACTCAATAACATGTACATAATATACTCAGTTAAATCAATAACATGTACATAATATACTCAGTTAAATCAATAACATGTAGTAATATACTGAGTTAAATCAATAACATGTAGTAATATACTCAAATAAATCAATAACATGTAGTAATATACTCAAATAAATCAATAACATGTACGTAATATACTGAGTTAAATCAATAACATGTAGTAATATACTCAAATAAATCAATAACATGTAGTAATATACTCAGTTAAATCAATAACATGTACATAATATACTCAGTTAAATCAATAACATGTACGTAATATACTCAGTTAAATCAATAACATGTAGTAATATACTCAAATAAATCAATAACATGTATGTAATATACTCAGTTAAATCAATAACATGTACATAATATACTCAGTTAAATCAATAACATGTTGTAATATACTCAGTTAAATCAATAACATGTTGTAATATACTCAGTTAAATCAATAACATGTAGTAATATACTCAGTTAAATCAATGACATGTTGTAATATACTCAGTTAAATCAATAACATGTACGTAATATACTCAAGTAAGTCAATAACATGTACGTAATATACTCATTTAAATCAATAACATGTACGTAATATACTCACTTAAATCAATAACATATAAGAAATCAAGTACTACAAAACTATTGATAATATTAATAAAATATTTTTAATAACCCCTAATAATCATGTATTGAGAAGTACCCTGAATATACTCAATATGATTTTCATGAACGCAGAAAAATAAAGTTTCACATGAAATTTCTAAAAAAACACTTTGCTAATTCTTGTAATTCAAACTTTGCATGAATATTATAGGATTTTAATGTAGTTACTATTAGGTCTATAAGGATATATTTAGGATTAGAAACTGATTTATTAAAAACATTGTAAGTCAAGTCTTATTGTCTGTTATTTAATTTGTTTTCCCTTTATCTTTGGGAAAATCTAAACATTTCTTAGTTTTGTGTTCTGTTTTTCTTCTTTAGAATTCCATCAGACATAACCTGTCTTTGAACAAAAGTTTCGTCAAAGTCCCTCGCAGTAAGGACGAACCCGGTAAAGGGGGTTTCTGGAAATTGGACCCTAACTACGCAAAATCGCTGGTAGATGGCGTCTTCAAGAAGCGTCGTCCTATACAGAGACAGGTAAATATTGGGTTTATTAAGAAATCCCGGAGAGATAAACGTACTAGGCATTTAACTGAGAAATGGAAACAACGCGTACCAGATGTCGTCCAGGACTGGCCACCAGGATCAAGTGGAGAAACTGATCATCTGGCCCACACTGTGAGGAGTTTAACAACAGCGTCTCCACGTGGCCTTTCCCCGATAATGAACGTGGAGACTATCGACTGTAACAAAGTGACTCCTAGCGGCCAAGTTGCAGCTGAAACAATGGTAACTTGCTCACCTAATCAGAACAAAGAAGGAATGAGTGACATAGACGATAGTATACAACATGACCTGAACGTTCTGTTAAGTTATTCACACACTGAGTTAGAGATGTTCCACTCGTCTGCAAACCCAGTGAGCGACTGCAAATCTCATCTGTTTCCTCAGCCTCTGATCTTAAACGACGATTACTTCACTTCTGACACGAACGATTCCCCTTTTCCTTGTGATTTAGATCTCTTACCTGCTTCCACAGCAGATGCTTTTCAGTTTACTGACCAGGTTACGAGTCTCTTCTCTTCTGATTGTTGGTCAAGCTTCCAGCAAGGTCAGAACGATCTACACACAAAGCCCTCTCTGTTCAACTTTTCTTCGTCCAATTCAAACCATCTCGGTGAAGCCTCGAATATCCTATACTCACCTGGGTTGTGTCTACCAGCAAGTCCCAGGTGTGCCAATTTTGACCCGCAGATGGCAGCACCAGAAACGAGTAATCAACCGTGGGCTGAATGTAAAGCTGCTATAGAAGCAGCTGCCCTCGACTTCGAGAGTTTCAATGACTATGATACCAGTTGTGTTTTTTAACGTATTCTATTGAGGCTATTCTAGAACATTCTATGTACGTTTTTTTTATCTGACTGAGCAAAGTTTGTCTTGAACAACGAACTTGTACTCAGCAGAGAATCTCAAGGTCAAAGGTTCGAACAGCGATATGTCACTAAACACACTCCACTCTTTCAGCTACGAGTGCGTTTAACTGTGGCAAGTTTGGACCACTATTCGATTTAAACTAACCGATAGGTGTCGTTTTCTAAAAATGGCTATGCCTGAACATTAGGAGCCTCTTACCTGGCCGTTGAGACCCTTGGGGCTCATAATGTGCGTAAAGTTAGAAATCCGTAACTTATGTAGTGGGATTCAAAAACCCTTCAAGAATTCACACACATTAAAGCTATAGAGACAAATATATCTTTCTGACATATCACTTCAGGTAAATGCTACTCCCCAATGAACTGTTGGTTTATAATTAAACAACTGTGACCTCTTTATGGTTCCTTTCGTGAATCTTAAACAGAGGGTCGCGGGTTCGAATGCCCGTATCACCAAATAAGTTCGTCTTTTCAGCCGTGGGGCGTTATAATTAAAGATTAATCCCACAATTCGTTGGTACAAGAGTTGGCGGTGGGTGGTGAGAACTAGATGCCTTCCCTCCAGTCTTTTTCTGCTAAATTAGAGACGGCCAGCGCAGTAGCCCCCGTGTAGCTTTACGCGAAGATCAGAACTAACTATTACTTCTTTCTTTTAATAAATTTAAAGTGTGAAGTCGGCACGTAATTTGACACTGTACTTTGAAAGTATATGAACTCACATTTTCGAGACGGTAACGTAGAATACTTAAGTATATGTATAAGTATGTGGTAATGGTGTTGGTGTTTTTTAACTCATTATTGGCTGATTTAGAGAAATCTCACTGCAGATGTTTAAGCCTCTTCAACGGCTTAACTCACAGTGACTTTCCGTTGTTCTTTCTGTCCATTATAAATGACTCTATATACTCAATACGTTAGAATTTCGAAGTGTTCTACGAAGTTAAAAAAGGTCATGGCTAAACCTTTGACATTTCACACTTAACTACTGCCCCCACCGGATTATTACGTTTCTAACTCCCATCTTATGGTTCTGACTGTCACTACAAAAAATTTGACATCACAATTGCAGCTTTTGTTGTTAACAACGTGTACTATGAACACAGTCACCTGTAGTAACTAACAACGTGTACTATGAACAGAATCACCTGTAGTAATTAACAACGTGTACTATGAACAGTCACCTGTAGTAATTAACAACGTGTACTATGAACAGAATCACCTGTAGTAATTAACAACGTGTACTATGAACAGTCACCTGTAGTAATTAACAACGTGTACTATGAACAGAGTCACCTGTAGTAATTAACAACGTGTACTATGAACAGAGTCACCTGTAGTAATTAACAACGTGTACTTTGAACAGTCACCTGTAGTAATTAACAACATGTACTATGAACAGAATCACCTGTAGTAATTAACAACGTGTACTATGAACAGAATCACCTGTAGTAATTAACAACGTGTACTATGAACAGAATCACCTGTAGTAATTAACAACGTGTACTATGAACAGTCACCTGTAGTAATTAACAACGTGTACTATGAACAGAATCACCTGTAGTAATTAACAACGTGTACTATGAACACAGTCACCTGTAGTAATTAACAACGTGTACTATGAACAGAGTCACCTGTAGTAATTAACAACGTGTACTATGAACAGAATCACCTGTAGTAACTAACAACGTGTGCTATGAACACAGTCACCTGTAGTAATTAACAACGTGTACTATGAACAGAGTCACCTGTAGTAATTAACAACGTGTACTATGAACAGAGTCACCTGTAGTAATTAACAACGTGTACTATGAACAGAATCGCCTGTAGTAATTAACAACGTGTACTATGAACAGAGTCACCTGTAGTAATTAACAACGTGTACTATGAACAGAATCACCTGTAATAATTAACAACGTGTTCTATGAACAGAGTCACCTGTAGTAATTAACAACGTGTACTATCAACAAAGTCACCTGTAGTAATTAACAACATGTACTATGAACAGAGTCGCCTGTAGTAATTAACAACGTGTACTATGAACAGAGTCACCTGTAGTAATTAACAACGTGTACTATCAACAAAGTCACCTGTAGTAATTAACAACGTGTACTATCAACAAAGTCACCTGTAGTAATTAACAACATGTACTATGAACAGAGTCGCCTGTAGTAATTAACAACGTGTACTATGAACAGAATCACCTGTAGTAATTAACGTATACATATATACAGTTTGTTGGTGATATATTTGGGCGTTGTTATAAAGATTAATAATCAATTCGACCGTTATATACAAGTGTATGAACAGTGCTTATATCTAAGTGTTGAAAAATATTTCATATATTTGTTATAAAATTCAAGACCAAAATGTGTAGATTTTGACTTGAATATCTTACATTTTTTCCGTCCAGACTTTGTATATCTGATTTAAAATTAAATGTTAAAACCTATTCATCCAGATTTTGTGATATCTGTGTGAAAATAGCGATTCTAAAATCGGGCCTTAAAATTTTACCGTCCAGATGTCGTGATATTAACCCTAAGATAAGACCCATCGTTGCTGTCTTTCAGACTTATTAATACCTGCTCAAAATAAAAACATTAATGTCTTGCCCTTGAGACTTCTTGGATTGAACACTGATTGATTACCTTAAATTTGTATTGCAAATATATTTTCCATCTAGAGCATAGTAACACTAGTTTTATTCACGTATTCACTTTTATTAAATTTCATTAACTAAAGACTTATAGTACTTAGTTTATTTATTTGTTTGTTTTGTTTTGTTTTTATTTAATAGCATACTACTAAGGAAAGCCGAAGGTTCCCCCTGTGGGTCGGTGGTAAGATTTACGATGCTAAAATTCAGGGCTTGATTCTCCGCGATTGATAGAACATAGATGTTCCATTGTTTATCTTTGCGCCAAAAAAAATGAAGATGAACAATAACAAAACCACAAACCTCCTAATTTGACATTCTAAAGAGTTTTGTAACAGACTGGCATGTTTTGTTATATAACGCTAGAACAGGGCGAGACATGTTGAAACTGTAAACAGTGAAGGTCTCAGGTGCCAGAGTGTTCGAGTCTCACTTGAAGATGACTCTTTCGTCATCAGAAACTGTTCCTCTTGACGAGAGACTGGTGTGGTCAAGTGGTTAGCGTATTAGGTCCGAAGCCTAAAACGTTATGCTACTGAATAGATATACATTTCAAATGGTAGTTAATGTTTGTGTGTGGTTCATAGAGCTAAGTGGTAGCTGGCTATTTGCCTTCCCTCTGATTGGTAGCACAAAATAAGGAACAGTTACACCTGAACTGTAGAGGTCGTTTAGTCCTAGTGAGCATAATAACATTTCTCTGAAGCTGAACACCCCAATTCCTTTCGCTGGAAAAAAGCTGGCAACATTTGAACAAAGGGTTAAAAAACAACAATATTTTAACAAAGTTTAGAAAAAAACAATGAAATAATACTTA
The DNA here is from genome assembly GCF_004210375.1 of Tachypleus tridentatus. Lineage (NCBI taxonomy): Eukaryota > Metazoa > Arthropoda > Merostomata > Xiphosura > Limulidae > Tachypleus > Tachypleus tridentatus. Next base: position 10,232,901 of record NC_134833.1, read on the forward strand.
GCAGGATTCGTTAAATTAGTTGTTGAACAACGAAACCATCTTTAAATATCTATCAGAATACTCTACTAACAAAGAAATAAATAGTGTTGTTCGGAATAAGAATTTGTTTTGTGACATTAGTAAACTGTTTACACAATAATGGATATTGAGAAAAAAAAGCTGTTCTTTAACTTTTGTTACCACGATGTTGTTGGTATTATCTAGAATCAGATTCTTTTGTTACCACGATGGTGTTGGTATTATCTAGAATCAGATGCTGTAAACGATTATTTTAACAACGATGTTTTATTTATACCAATATAAAAACCGTCCAAACCTAATGTTATAGTTTAACATAACGTGTTGTAGGTAGCTCTATCATCAGAAGGAAATTTTCATTAAAAATGTAAGAATGTGTTACAGTCTTTGTGATTTTAACTATCCATCCACGCAGCAACAATGTTACGCTTGTAATGCTATTTGTCAAGTCAATGTTTTAATATTTATACCGTGTTCTATTGTAAATAACGGCGTTAATTGTTATCAAAACACAGATATGTATGTGTAAAAAGATAGAAGCGCATATTAAAGTAACACAGAAGCAATTTAGGTTTCTTCTACAGTTCCATCTTTCTCAACATGGCGGCTCACTTTATGGAGTTGTTCTTCGTATTTCTGAGAGTGATATTACTTGGAAAGTAATTGATATCTTAGAGTGTTATTATATGGAAGGTTATTATATCTAAGAGTGATATTATATGGAAGGTTATTGATATCTGAGGGTGATATTACTTGGAAGGTAACTACAGTTATACCTTCATTTTGTCTACCTGTATCCTGATATTATAATTCATTGTTTAAAACGTTTCTTTCAATACCATGTTTATAACAACCAGTTTAAATGGATAAATTGTCAATCAGTATAAATAGTAACAATATTATATTTCTAAAAAATAGTACAAATAATAACCATATTATATATTAGAACAATGATGGACCGTATAGTAACTAGGTTATATATATGCATAAAACAGAATTCCATATAGTAACCAGCTTATATACGAGTCCATATAATTATCATGCTATATATTCTTAAAACAACAGCCCATATAAAAACCATCGTATGTAAATGCGTAAAACGACGACCATATAATAACCAGATTATGTATACGTAAAACGACAATATTTATAACATGCATTTTTTTGCTTGTTTGTTTCGGTCCACGTTTTCTGTATGATGTTGTACTTGTAACGTTAACTCAGGTACGTAAGGAACTGAACATTTCACTTTATAAAAGATATATTTCGCATGGCCAAGCGCGTAAGGCGCGCGACTCGTAATCCGAGGGTCGCGGGTTCGCGCCCGCGTCGCGCTAAACATGCTCGCCCTCCCAGCCGTGGGGGGCGTTATAATGTGACGGTCAATCCCACTTTTCGTTGGTAAAAGAGTAGCCCAAGAGTTGGCGGTGGGTGGTGATGACTAGCTGCCTTCCCTATAGTCTTACACTGCTAAATTAGGGACGGCTAGCCCAGATAGCCCTCGAGTAGCTTTGTGCAAAATTCAAAACCAAACAATAGATATATTTCTGTGTGTCAGCGTAATGTGCCTAAGTAAAGTGTGTCGCTGAAATTCTCCAAAAGGTGGCGACAGAACAGGAATCACATGGTACAAGTGTCATGTGTGTACTTATTACACTCGTAGTGTTATATTGTCACGTAAAACGCAAAAACGATCTTTATTTCAGACTTGATTTTAGGTCAACTGTTTCAAGAATTTTTATGTAACACATGCAAATATCACATTTCTTATCCACACTACTTTTAAAGCTTGGTATATAACGTATAAAAGAGATGGTAGAGAAGTGTATATATATATGTGTTTTGATCGTATGATTCTCGCTTTCTGAAACCTTCAACGAGATCTATTTTACTTCCTAACAATATGTTGTATTCTGTACAAGCTATAAAACTATTACTTCCTTGTTCAAACGTCAGTGTTTGGTGGATATTGTACACTTCAAATAAAGTTCCTAAAAACTCTAGTTTCTCTTAAGTGATTTATTGTGTAACCAACAAACACAGTAGTGGTTATTAATATAACTGTCAATTAGTACACCTACTAACTGTGTTTCAGCAGTAGTAGTTATTAGTACACCTAGTAACTGTGTTTCAGCAGTAGTAGTTATTAGTACACCTACTAACTGTGTTTCAGCAGTAGTAGTTATTAGTACACCTACTAACTGTGTTTCAGCAGTAGTAGTTATTAGTACACCTACTAACTGTGTTTCAGCAGTAGTAGTTATTAGTACACCTAGTAACTGTGTTTCAGCAGTAGTAGTTATTAGTACACCTAGTAACTGTGTTTCAGCAGTAGTAGTTATTAGTACACCTACTAACTGTGTTTCAGCAGTAGTAGTTATTAGTACACCTAGTAACTGTGTTTCAGCAGTAGTAGTTATTAGTACACCTAGTAACTGTGTTTCAGCAGTAGTAGTTATTAGTACACCTAGTAACTGTGTTTCAGCAAGAGTAGTTATTAGTACACCTAGTAACTGTGTTTCAGCAGTAGTAGTTATTAGTACACTTACTAACTGTGTTTCAGCAGTAGTAGTTATTAGTACACCTAGTAACTGTGTTTCAGCAGTAGTAGTTATTAGTACACCTACTAACTGTGTTTCAGCAGTAGTAGTTATTAGTACACCTACTAACTGTGTTTCAGCAGTAGTAGTTATTAGTACACCTAGTAACTGTGTTTTAGCAGTAGTAGTTATTAGTACACCTAGTAACTGTGTTTCAGCAGTAGCAGTTATTAGTACACCTAGTAACTGTGTTTCAGCAGTAGTAGTTATTAGTACACCTAGTAACTGTGTTTCAGCAGTAGTAGTTATTAGTACACCTAGTAACTGGGTTTCAGCAGTAGTAGTTATTAGTACACCTAGTAACTGTGTTTCAGCAGTAGTAGTTATTAGTACACCTAGTAACTGTGTTTCAGCAGTAGTAGTTATTAGTACACCTAGTAACTGTGTTTCAGCAGTAGTAGTTATTAGTACACCTTGTAACTGTGTTTCAGCAGTAGTAGTTATTAGTACACCTAGTAACTGTGTTTCAGCAGTAGTAGTTATTAGTACACCTAGTAACTGTGTTTCAGCAGTAGTAGTTATTAGTACACCCAGTAACTGTGTTTCAGCAGTAGTAGTTATTAGTACACCCAGTAACTGTGTTTCAGCAGTAGTAGTTATTAGTACACCTAGTAACTGTGTTTCAGCAGTAGTAGTTATTAGTACACCTAGTAACTGTGTTTCAGCAGTAGTAGTTATTAGTACACCTACTAACTGTGTTTCAGCAGTAGTAGTTATTAGTACACCTACTAACTGTGTTTCAGCAGTAGTAGTTATTAGTACACCTAGTAACTGTGTTTCAGCAGTAGTAGTTATTAGTACACTTACTAACTGTGTTTCAGCAGTAGTAGTTATTAGTACACCTAGTAACTGTGTTTCAGCAGTAGTAGTTATTAGTACACCTAGTAACTGTGTTTCAGCAGTAGTAGTTATTAGTACACCTACTAACTGTGTTTCAGCAGTAGTAGTTATTAGTACACCTACTAACTGTGTTTCAGCAGTAGTAGTTATTAGTACACCTAGTAACTGTGTTTTAGCAGTAGTAGTTATTAGTACACCTAGTAACTGTGTTTCAGCAGTAGTAGTTATTAGTACACCTAGTAACTGTGTTTCAGCAGTAGTAGTTATTAGTACACCTAGTAACTGTGTTTCAGCAGTAGTAGTTATTAGTACATCTAGTAACTGTGTTTCAGCAGTAGTAGTTATTAGTACACCTAGTAACTGTGTTTCAGCAATAGTAGTTTTTAGTACACCTAGTAACTGTGTTTCAACAAGAGTAGTTATTAGTACACCTAGTAACTGTGTTTCAGCAGTAGTAGTTATTAATATACAGCAATGTGAAAAATTTAGGGCACCCTGTGAAAGCCTTTGTATTTTTGTAACATTTTTGGATATATAGATATTTAATCTCAATATTAACAATACTGAGAGATTATAGGAATATAACTAAACAATTAAAACTGAAGAAAAGACTTTTCAAGATCTTCTGTAAATGTAATTCTACAAAAATGCATATTCTAACTGAGGAAGAAGTTAGGACACCCTACCCCCTAATAGCTAGTATTAACCCCTTTGGCTTTAATAACTGCAGTGAGACGCTTTTTGTAGCCAGCTAACAGTCTCTGACATAGGTCTGAAGAAAGTGTGCCCCACTTCTCAATGCAGATTCTTTCAGCTGTGAGATATTTGAGGGATTTCTTGCATGTACAGTCCTTTTCAAGTCACCCCACAGCATCTCAATGGGATTAGGATCTGGGCTTGGACTCGGCCATTCCAGGACTCTCCATTTCTTAGTTTTCAGCCAGTCCTTGGTGGATTTACTCGTATTTTTGGGGTCATTGTCGTGTTGCAAGGTCCAGTTCCGCTTCAACTTTAACATTCGTACAGATGGTCTCACATTATCCTCAAGCACTCTCTGATACACAGTAGAATCCATGGTGGATTCTATGATTGTGAGCTGTCCAGGTTCTGCTGCAGCAAAGCAGTCCCAAACCATGACACTTCCACCTCCATGGTTCACAGTTGGTATGAGGTTCTTTTCCTGGAATGCTGCATTTAGTTTACACCAAACATATCCTCTGTTCTGTCCAAATAATTCAATTTTGGACTCATCTGTCCAAAGAACATTATTCCAGAAGTCCTGGTCTTTGTCTACATTCTCTCTGGCAAACTTCAGTCTGGCCTTGATGTTTATCTTAGAGAACAAAGGTTTCCTCCTTGCACACCTCCCATGCAAGTTAAACTTGTGCAGTCTCTTTCTGATTGTAGAGGCATGCACTTTCACATCAACAGTAGCCAGAGCCTGCTGTAGGACCCGTGATGACATGTTACGGTGTTTGGAGACCTTTTTTAGCATTATGCGGTCTGCTCTCGGGGTGAATTTGCTTGGGCGATCAGACCTGGGCATGTTGGGAGTTGTTTTGAAAGCCCTCCACTTGTTGACTATTTTCCGGACAGTAAAATGGCTGATTTCAAAATCCTTTGGGATCTTTTTAAATCCTTTACCAGACTCATAAGCTGCTACAATTTTCTTTCTGAAGGCCTCAGACAGCTGTTTTGCTCTCACCATGGTGCTCACTCTCACTTCAACAGTCAGGAGTAAACCAAACTAAATGTCTGAGATTTAAATAAGGCAAGCCCCATTCAAAATGCTGAGTAACGATCTTCTAATCATGTGCACCTGGTGTAATACACCTGTGTGTGAGTTGAGCCATTTTAAGTGGGAATAAATGTGGGGGTGTCCTAAATTTTCCCTCAGTTAGAATATGCATTTTTGTAGAATTACATTTACAGAAGATCTTGAAAAGTCTTTTCTTCAGTTTTAATTGTTTAGTTATATTCCTATAATCCATCAGTATTGTTGAAATTGAGATTAAATATCTATATATCCAAAAATGTTACAAAAATACACAGGCTTTCATAGGGTGCCCTAACTTTTTCACATGACTGTAATTGTTTATTAGTACACCTAGAAACTGTTTTTTTTAGTAGTAGCTATTAATATAACTGTTTATTAGTACACCTAGTAACTGTGTTGTATTCGTAGTGTGTGATTGAGACAGTAAATATACATAACTCAAGACTCTACCTGCCCTTTAGATATTTATTGGTATATGTTCTTGGGGTATTCGTTTCTTCTCGAACTCAGAATGGATTGGAGAAATAAAAATTCACACACACGCACAAGGCAAATAAGATTATTTTATTGGAATATTTGAGAATGGAAAATGAAACCAAATCGTGAGAGAGGTCCGGTAAGTTGTGTTGATAATTTGTTATCTACAACTCGAAGTTACCGAAAATGTTATTCAACTATACGTCTCTTGCTCGTGGCCGAACTGTAATCCTGATGACTTATCTACAACTCGAAGTTACCGAAAATGTTATTCAACTATACGTCTCTTGCTCGTGGCCGAACTGTAATCCTGATGACTTATCTACAACTCGAAGTTACCGAAAATGTTATTCAACTATACGTCTCTTGCTCGTGGCCGAACTGTAATCCTGATGACTTATCTACAACTCGAAGTTACCGAAAATGTTATTCAACTATACGTCTCTTGCTCGTGGCCGAACTGTAATCCTGATGACTTATCTACAACTCGAAGTTACCGAAAATGTTATTCAACTATACGTCTCTTGCTCGTGGCCGAACTGTAATCCTGATGACTTATCTACAACTCGAAGTTACCGAAAATGTTATTCAACTATACGTCTCTTGCTCGTGGCCGAACTGTAATCCTGATGACTTATCTACAACTCGAAGTTACCGAAAATGTTATTCAACTATACGTCTCTTGCTCGTGGCCGAACTGTAATCCTGATGACTTATCTACAACTCGAAGTTACCGAAAATGTTATTCAACTATACGTCTCTTGCTCGTGGCCGAACTGTTATCCTGATGACTTATCTACAACTCGAAGTTACCGAAAATGTTATTCAACTATACGTCTCTTGCTCGTGGCCGAACTGTAATCCTGATGACTTATCTACAACTCGAAGTTACCGAAAATGTTATTCAACTATACGTCTCTTGCTCGTGGCCGAACTGTTATCCTGATTACTTATAACACGAAAAATGAAGTTTTGATACCTGTGGTGGGCACAACACGAATAACCTATTAAGTAATTTTGTGTTTAACATGAAATAATCGATAAAAGCACACGTGTAGGGCAAAGAACTAACTCGAATATTATCTTGTATGTACATAAGGCAGATGAGATGTTACAAAACAAAAGCTTAAGATGGACAATACTTTTAAATAAAATCATAAATTGTATTTTTTCTACTTAAATTATTTATTTTATAAAAATACAGAGGTCACTGAGTTCATTATTGTGCTGTGTACTTACACTATCTGTAGAAAGTGTGACCCCAGCGGGGACAATGGTCAGTTTACGGACTTACGGCACTAAAATACGAGTTTCGATTCTCCACGATGAACACATCAGATAGACCGAAGTGACTTTTCTCTGAAACAAATGAACGAACTATAGTCAATACTAGTTAATTAGAAGTTACGGTTCTTACAGTGAGGAAGAGTATTTTTAAAAGAGGTTCGAACGTTTCCAAAAAGTGATCGAAACTTTGAACCTGTTTTCAGATATTCTTCTTTACGATCTAACTTCTAATAAAATAATATAATCAGTATAAAAAACGAAATTATTAAAACCATACTAAGACTACTTAAAACCGCCAGAGGTCGTTATTTAGCTGATCACGTGCGAGAGTAGACAGACATTCATCGTCTTCTGCAGTCAAAATATTTCATAGCCAAACGTGTTAAGGCGTGCGACTTCTAATCTGAGGGTCGCGGGTTCGTATCCCCATCGCTTGAATCTGGGTTTGATTCCATGTCGTGAACGCGGGTCAGATAGTTCATTGTTTAACATTGCTTTTAAAAAAGAAATACTACACAGCTGCTTAGCAGAACGCACTGAAAATATCACTGTGTTTACAATATGTGTGTGTGCTAGTATTTATAAACATACATCTTTATGACGGATTTTCCATCTATCATCACTGCCTTTCTTCATACTATCCTGTATGACGGATTTTCCTAGCGTCATTCTGTGTGATAATATGATAAATATTTAATATAGAATTAATTCTGGAGCTGGAATATGCTCTTCAAATTTTCTAATTTTGTACAGTCGTAACAATAAAAAAAAATCCATGGGAAATTCTATTGGACTGTTATTCTAAGTTCTTTATGATACGGACTTCACTTGCTCGTGAAATATTTAGTATTCTGAAAACGTGTCTCGAACAAAAATGGAAACACCTGCTGGTTTCATTTCTCGTCTCAATTGTTTCCTAAAAATAGACAAGACTGAATAGTGAACGTACAACGTGCATAAACTGTACTTGTATGTGACAAAAAAAGTAGCCGTTTGTCACCCTAAAAACGGTCATTTTAAGGTCATTCTTCTCTGGTAACGTGATAAGATAATAAAACGCAGTCCCTGTGTTATCCTGAGGAACGAACATTTATAATATTGCAGTGTCGTGACTGAGAATTTCTGAAGAAAGGAGTATCCGATAACAAAAGGCAATTCTTACTTTATTATCATTAAATTACACATTCATAAATACATACATATGTGTGGAGACATCCAGAGAAGCCTTCCAGGCTTCAACATGTCCAAAACTGTAGGGCCGGCATGGCCAAGCGTGTTAAGGCGTGCGACTCGTAATCTGAAGGTCGCGGGATCGCATCCCCGTCGCGCAAAACATGCTCGCCCTCCCAGCCGTGGGGGCGTCATATTGTTATGGTCAATCCCACTATTTGTTGGTAAAAGAGTAGCCCAAGAGTTGGCGGTGGGTGGTGATAACTAGCTGCCTTCCCTCTAGTCTTACACTACTAAATTAGGGACGGCTAGCACAGATAGCTCTCGAGTAGCTTTGTGCGAAATTCAAAAAACAAACAAACAACAAACAAACCAAAAATGTACAAGAAAGATATACTGCAGTAACGCCTTAAGTTCATCCAAAGAGGCTACGTTTTTATCCCTCTGGTGTTGGTGTCGCACCAAGTGACAAAGTTTCTGTCATACAGACCACTTATCCATATTGATAGAACCTGATTACTCTTACTCTTATCCATATTGATAGAACCTGATTCCTCATACTCTTATCCATATTGATAGAACCCGATTCCTCATACTCTTATCCATATTGATAGAACCCGATTCCTCGTACTCTTATCCATATTAATAGAACCTGATTCCTCGTACTCTTATCCATATTGATAGAACCTGATTCCTCATAGTCTTATCCATATTGATAGAACCTGATTCCTCGTACTCTTATCCATATTGATAGAACCTGATTACTCTTACTCTTATCCATATTGATAGAACCTGATTCCTCGTACTCTTATCCATATTGATAGAACCTGATTACTCGTACTCTTATCCATATTAATAGAACCTGATTACTCTTACTCTTATCCATATTAATAGAACCTGATTCCTCGTACTCTTATCCATATTGATAGAACCTGATTACTCATACTCTTATCCATATTGATAGAACCTGATTCCTCGTACTCTTATCCATATTAATAGAACCTGATTCCTCGTACTCTTATCCATATTGATAGAACCTGATTCCTCGTACTCTTATCCATATTGATAGAACCTGATTCCTCGTACTCTTATCCATATTAATAAAACCTGATAGAACCTGATTCCTCGTACTCTTATCCATATTGATAGAACCTGATTCCTCGTACTCTTATCCATATTAATAAAACCTGATAGAACCTGATTCCTCGTACTCTTATCCATATTAATAGAACCTGATTACTCTTACTCTTATCCATATTAATAGAACCTGATTCCTCGTACTCTTATCCATATTAATAGAACCTGATTCCTTATACTCTTATCCATATTAATAGAACCTGATTCCTCGTACTCTTATCCATATTGATAGAACCTGATAGAACCTGATTCCTCGTACTCTTATCCATATTGATAGAACCTGATTGCTCATACTCTTATCCATATTGATAGAACCCGATTCCTCATACTCTTATCCATATTGATAGAACCCGATTCCTCATACTCTTATCCATATTGATAGAACCCGATTCCTCGTACTCTTATCCATATTGATAGAACCTGATTACTCATACTCTTATCCATATTGATAGAACCTGATTCCTCATACTCTTATCCATATTGATAGAACCTGATTCCTCATACTCTTATCCATATTGATAGAACCTGATTCCTCATACTCTTATCCATATTGATAGAACCTGATTCCTCGTACTCTTATCCATATTGATAGAACCTGATTCCTCGTACTCTTATCCATATTAATAGAACCTGATTCCTCGTACTCTTATCCATATTAATAAAACCCGATTCCTCGTACTCTTATCCATATTGATAGAACCTGATTCCTCATACTCTTATCCATATTGATAGAACCTGATTCCTCATACTCTTATCCATATTGATAGAACCTGATTCCTCATACTCTTATCCATATTGATAGAACCTGATTCCTCGTACTCTTATCCATATTGATAGAACCTGATTCTCGTACTCTTATCCATATTGATAGAACCTGATTCTCGTACTCTTATCCATATTGATAGAACCTGATTCCTCGTACTCTTATCCATATTGATAGAACCTGATTCTCATACTCTTATCCATATTGATAGAACCTGATTCCTCATACTCTTATCCATATTGATAGAACCTGATTCCTCATACTCTTATCCATATTGATAGAACCTGATTCCTCATACTCTTATCCATATTGATAGAACCTGATTCCTCATACTCTTATCCATATTGATAGAACCTGATTCCTCGTACTCTTATCCATATTGATAGAACCCGATTCCTCGTACTCTTATCCATATTGATAGAACCCGATTCCTCATACTCTTATCCATATTGATAGAACCTGATTCCTCATACTCTTATCCATATTGATAGAACCTGATTCTCGTACTCTTATCCATATTGATAGAACCTGATTCCTCATACTCTTATCCATATTGATAGAACCCGATTCCTCGTACTCTTATCCATATTGATAGAACCTGATTCCTCGTACTCTTATCCATATTGATAGAACCCGATTCCTCATACTCTTATCCATATTGATAGAACCTGATTCCTCGTACTCTTATCCATATTGATAGAACCTGATTCCTCATACTCTTATCCATATTGATAGAACCTGATTCCTCATACTCTTATCCATATTGATAGAACCTGATTCCTCGTACTCTTATCCATATTAATAGAACCTGATTCCTCGTACTCTTATCCATATTGATAGAACCTGATTACTCATACTCTTATCCATATTAATAGAACCTGATTCCTCGTACTCTTATCCATATTGATAGAACCTGATTACTCATACTCTTATCCATATTAATAGAACCTGATTCCTCGTACTCTTATCCATATTAATAGAACCTGATTCCTCGTACTCTTATCCATATTAATAGAACCTGATTCCTCGTACTCTTATCCATATTAATAGAACCTGATTCCTCGTACTCTTATCCATATTAATAGAACCTGATTCCTCGTACTCTTATCCATATTAATAGAACCTGATTCCTCGTACTCTTATCCATATTGATAGAACCCGATTCCTCATACTCTTATCCATATTAATAGAACCTGATTCCTTATACTCTTATCCATATTGATAGAACCTGATTCCTCGTACTCTTATCCATATTGATAGAACCTGATTCCTCGTACTCTTATCCATATTGATAGAACCTGATTCCTCGTACTCTTATCCATATTAATAGAACCTGATTCCTCATACTCTTATCCATATTGATAGAACCTGATTCCTTATACTCTTATCCATATTAATAGAACCTGATTCCTCGTACTCTTATCCATATTGATAGAACCTGATTACTCATACTCTTATCCATATTAATAGAACCTGATTCCTCGTACTCTTATCCATATTGATAGAACCTGATTACTCATACTCTTATCCATATTAATAGAACCTGATTCCTCGTACTCTTATCCATATTAATAGAACCTGATTCCTCGTACTCTTATCCATATTAATAGAACCTGATTCCTCGTACTCTTATCCATATTAATAGAACCTGATTCCTCGTACTTTATCCATATTAATAGAACCTGATTCCTCGTATTCTTATCCATATTAATAGAACCTGATTCCTCGTACTCTTATCCATATTAATAGAACCTGATTCCTCGTACTCTTATCCATATTGATAGAACCTGATTCCTCATACTCTTATCCATATTAATAGAACCTGATTCCTCATACTCTTATCCATATTAATAGAACCTGATTCCTCGTACTCTTATCCATATTAATAGAACCTGATTCCTCGTACTCTTATCCATATTGATAGAACCTGATTCCTCATACTCTTATCCATATTGATAGAACCTGATTCCTCATACTCTTATCCATATTAATAGAACCTGATAGAACCTGATTCCTCGTACTTTATCCATATTAATAGAACCTGATTCTCGTACTCTTATCCATATTGATAGAACCTGATTCTCGTACTTTATCCATATTAATAGAACCTGATTCCTCATACTCTTATCCATATTAATAGAACCTGATTCCTCGTACTCTTATCCATATTGATAGAACCTGATTCCTCGTACTCTTATCCATATTAATAGAACCTGATTCCTCATACTCTTATCCATATTAATAGAACCTGATTCCTCGTACTCTTATCCATATTGATAGAACCTGATTCCTCGTACTCTTATCCATATTAATAGAACCTGATAGAACCTGATTCCTCGTACTCTTATCCATATTGATAGAACCTGATTCCTCGTACTCTTATCCATATTGATAGAACCTGATTCCTCGTACTCTTATCCATATTGATAGAACCTGATTCCTCGTACTCTTATCCATATTGATAGAACCTGATTCTCGTACTCTTATCCATATTGATAGAACCTGATTCCTCGAACTCTTATCCATATTGATAGAACCTGATTCCTCGTACTCTTATCCATATTGATAGAACCTGATTCCTCGTACTCTTATCCATATTGATAGAACCTGATTCCTCGTACTCTTATCCATATTGATAGAACCTGATTCCTCGTACTCTTATCCATATTGATAGAACCTGATTCCTCGTACTCTTATCCATATTAATAGAACCTGATAGAACCTGATTCCTCGTACTCTTATCCATATTGATAGAACCTGATTCCTCGTACTCTTATCCATATTGATAGAACCTGATTCCTCGTACTCTTATCCATATTGATAGAACCTGATTCCTCGTACTCTTATCCATATTAATAGAACCTGATAGAACCTGATTCCTCGTACTCTTATCCATATTGATAGAACCTGATTCCTCGTACTCTTATCCATATTGATAGAACCTGATTCCTCGTACTCTTATCCATATTGATAGAACCTGATTCCTCGTACTCTTATCCATATTGATAGAACCTGATTCCTCGTACTCTTATCCATATTGATAGAACCTGATTCCTCGTACTCTTATCCATATTGATAGAACCTGATTCCTCGAACTCTTATCCATATTGATAGAACCTGATTCCTCGTACTCTTATCCATATTGATAGAACCTGATTCCTCGTACTCTTATCCATATTGATAGAACCTGATTCCTCGTACTCTTATCCATATTGATAGAACCTGATTCCTCGTACTCTTATCCATATTGATAGAACCTGATTCCTCGTACTCTTATCCATATTAATAGAACCTGATAGAACCTGATTCCTCGTACTCTTATCCATATTGATAGAACCTGATTCCTCGTACTCTTATCCATATTGATAGAACCTGATTCCTCGTACTCTTATCCATATTGATAGAACCTGATTCCTCGTACTCTTATCCATATTGATAGAACCTGATTCCTCGTACTCTTATCCATATTGATAGAACCTGATTCCTCGTACTCTTATCCATATTGATAGAACCTGATTCCTCGTACTCTTATCCATATTGATAGAACCTGATTCGTACTCGTACTCTTATCCATATTGATAGAACCTGATTCCTCGTACTCTTATCCATATTGATAGAACCTGATTCCTCGTACTCTTATCCATATTGATAGAACCTGATAGAACCTGATTCCTCGTACTCTTATCCATATTGATAGAACCTGATAGAACCTGATTCCTCGTACTCTTATCCATATTGATAGAACCTGATTCCTCGTACTCTTATCCATATTGATAGAACCTGATTCCTCGTACTCTTATCCATATTGATAGAACCTGATTCCTCGTACTCTTATCCATATTGATAGAACCTGATAGAACTCTGATTCATCGTACTCTTATCCATATTGATAGAACCTGATAGAACCTGATTCCTCGTACTCTTATCCATATTGATAGAACCTGATTCCTCGTACTCTTATCCATATTGATAGAACCTGATTCCTCGTACTCTTATCCATATTGATAGAACCTGATTCCTCGTACTCTTATCCATATTGATAGAACCTGATTCCTCGTACTCTTATCCATATTGATAGAACCTGATTCCTCGTACTCTTATCCATATTGATAGAACCTGATTCCTCGTACTCTTATCCATATTGATAGAACCTGATTCCTCATACTCTTATCCATATTGATAGAACCTGATTCCTCATACTCTTATCCATATTGATAGAACCTGATAGAACCTGATTCCTCGTACTCTTATCCATATTGATAGAACCTGATTCCTCGTACTCTTATCCATATTGATAGAATCCTGATTCCTCGTACTCTTATCCATATTGATAGAACCTGATTCCTCATACTCTTATCCATATTGATAGAACCTGATTCCTCATACTCTTATCCATATTGATAGAACCTGATAGAACCTGATTCCTCGTACTCTTATCCATATTGATAGAACCTGATTCCTCGTACTCTTATCCATATTGATAGAACCTGATTCCTCGTACTCTTATCCATATTGATAGAACCTGATTCCTCGTACTCTTATCCATATTGATAGAACCTGATTCCTCGTACTCTTATCCATATTGATAGAACCTGATTCCTCGTACTCTTATCCATATTGATAGAACCTGATTCCTCGTACTCTTATCCATATTGAACCTGATAGAACCTGATTCCTCGTACTCTTATCCATATTGATAGAACCTGATTCCTCGTACTCTTATCCATATTGATAGAACCTGATTCCTCGTACTCTTATCCATATTGATAGAACCTGATTCCTCGTACTCTTATCCATATTAATAGAACCTGATAGAACCTGATTCCTCGTACTCTTATCCATATTGATAGAACCTGATTCCTCGTACTCTTATCCATATTGATAGAACCTGATTCCTCGTACTCTTATCCATATTGATAGAACCTGATTCCTCGTACTCTTATCCATATTGATAGAACCTGATTCCTCGTACTCTTATCCATATTGATAGAACCTGATTCCTCGTACTCTTATCCATATTGATAGAACCTGATAGAACCTGATTCCTCGTACTCTTATCCATATTGATAGAACCTGATAGAACCTGATTCCTCGTACTCTTATCCATATTGATAGAACCTGATTCCTCGTACTCTTATCCATATTGATAGAACCTGATTCCTCGTACTCTTATCCATATTGATAGAACCTGATTCCTCGTACTCTTATCCATATTGATAGAACCTGATAGAACCTGATTCCTCGTACTCTTATCCATATTGATAGAACCTGATAGAACCTGATTCCTCGTACTCTTATCCATATTGATAGAACCTGATTCCTCGTACTCTTATCCATATTGATAGAACCTGATTCCTCGTACTCTTATCCATATTGATAGAACCTGATTCCTCGTACTCTTATCCATATTGATAGAACCTGATTCCTCGTACTCTTATCCATATTGATAGAACCTGATTCCTCGTACTCTTATCCATATTGATAGAACCTGATTCCTCGTACTCTTATCCATATTGATAGAACCTGATTCCTCATACTCTTATCCATATTGATAGAACCTGATTCCTCATACTCTTATCCATATTGATAGAACCTGATAGAACCTGATTCCTCGTACTCTTATCCATATTGATAGAACCTGATTCCTCGTACTCTTATCCATATTGATAGAATCTGATTCCTCGTACTCTTATCCATATTGATAGAACCTGATTCCTCATACTCTTATCCATATTGATAGAACCTGATTCCTCATACTCTTATCCATATTGATAGAATTTGATAGAACCTGATTCCTCGTACTCTTATCCATATTGATAGAACCTGATTCCTCGTACTCTTATCCATATTGATAGAACCTGATTCCTCGTACTCTTATCCATATTGATAGAACCTGATTCCTCGTACTCTTATCCATATTGATAGAACCTGATTCCTCGTACTCTTATCCATATTGATAGAACCTGATTCCTCGTACTCTTATCCATATTGATAGAACCTGATTCCTCGTACTCTTATCCATATTAATAGAACCCGATAGAACCTGATTCCTCGTACTCTTATCCATATTGATAGAACCTGATTCCTCGTACTCTTATCCATATTAATAGAACCCGATAGAACCTGATTCCTCGTACTTCTTCCAGTTTAATAACAAACTCCAATACTTGTCTTCCTTCCACCCCTCCAAATACAAAATGTAACATTCATGATACAAATTCCTGATATTTTATCTCGACTACTGCCAACCTTGAGAGGGCGAGGCACGTCTGTTCATTAAAATTCGATTTAGGAATTGAGAGTTTGCCACTCGACACTTATCTAGTGTAAGTGATAATTTAAAAACCATTCCAATTTACATTTCTGCGCAGGTCCGAGTAATCTTTTTTTTTTTCTGTAAACAACGTATTTATTAACATATTTTACAAGTGTTTTGCCCATCCCAAAACTTGTTTGTAGTTAAACCCAAAGCAACACATCGGGTTATTTGTCCGTCCCAAAATAAATGTTAATATTTGTTATGATAATATCTTCCCATGAAAATATAACGACTTACGTCTCGTGTGGTTGTGAGTGGTCTTATCACGATGTGACAACACGTGCTCTTAACGACAACCAAACAAACTTTAATTACGATTGGATAGAGTAGAACAGCTGGTTATAAACTGTTTATGTGAACGTATGATAAAGAAATCTAATTCATGTGTAGTATATAGTTCCTCGAAGTACTGAAGAACTGGAGCTCTCACAGAGGTTAACAAAACAATTAATGTTTCATAATTCATAGGAAGTCAAGAGCATGGGTTTGTTTGTTTGTTTTTGGAATTTCGCACAAAGCTGCTCGAGGGCTATCTGTGCTAGCCGTCCCTAATTTAGCAGTGTAAGACTAGAGGGAAGGCAACTAGTTATCACCACCCACCGCCAACTCTTCTTCTACCAACGAATAGTGGGATTGACCGTCACATTATAACGCCCCCACGGCTGGGAGGGCGAGCATGTTTGGCGCGAAGCGGGCGCGAACCCGCGACCCTCGGATTACGAGTCGCACGCCTTACGCGCTAGGCCATGCCAGGCCCAAGAGCATGGGAGAGCAGATTTCTGACGTCTGTTAGACGTTAACTTCTTTCATTAAAACACTTATGCAATAAATAAAATCTGTTTGAAAGTTATAGACATTTTCTTCTACAATAAAACATCAAATGTTTATATTTTCTATATTATGATACAGAAGACAATTCCTAGGTCTCAGATGTTTATTTTTTTATGGTACAGAAGCTGATTCTTAGGTCCCGGATGTTTATAATTTCTATATTATGGTACAGAAGCTTATTTCTTTTCCTCAGTTCTTTATGTATTCTATGATATAAATTTATTATAAGATGGAGTTGGAGAGTAACATATGTAATGCACAGAAGGAAAAACGTGGTGCGTTTATGAACATAAATCTGTCAAGTCTGGAGTTCGATTCCCGTCGTGCGCAGAGCAGAGATAGCCCATTGTGTAGCTTTTTGCTTAACTAAAAACAAACATATCAGTACCTTTGAAGCTACGTAACTGCTATTGTCTGATTGGTACAAAGAATGAATAACTTCCTACAATAGCAGGACCAGAAATATAATAATGGCATGATATCGACCTGTGAATCCTATGGCCCATGGTTCCTGTCCCTTTACAACAAACACACTTTAAGGCCATAGGCAGGCTGTAAGTGAGACCTTCAAATCCCAATATTCGAACCGGCAAGAGAACCACAAGAGGTGACGGCTTGTGATGAGAGATCACTAATTTTTCTTGTGTATTTCTCAAAAATAGGGAGAACAAACCTATAACCATTAAGTAACTATGAGCGCAACTTAACAGATAAACAATACCGACTAACGTTCCATACCAAATTTAGGAACAGTTGTTTTCAAGAATCTCTTGTATATCTTTGTGCAAAAAACAACACAAAAATCAAAGGATAACTTACTTTAAAATGCTAAGGATGCATAATGTAACAAATATTCCAAAATGGAATACAGGATGTAACAAATATTCCAACATGGAATACAGGATGTAACAAATATTCCAACATGGAATACATGATGTAACAAATATTCGAACAAAGAATGCATGATGTGACAGATATTCGATCAAAAAATAAAAGTGGTGACAAATATTCGAACAAAGAAAACACAATGTAACGAGCAGTCGATCAAATACTTCAAGATGTAACAAATATTCGAACATTAACGAATAGAATTTGTCAAGTTTTGACAACAGTCACTTTGACGAAACATGGAACATGTGTTTCGCCAAATCACACAAAAAAAACAACATGAAACCATTTTTGTGTTTCGTAGATATGACAACATTTCAGTTTTATTCAGCGAGCAGTGAAAAACTGTTGGAGAGGTTTCATACTTTTCCAGTAACGTAACTAGAACATGTGGTAACCGAAAATATTTTTCAAGCTGAACATTTAAACACAAAAATTGTACCTCTGTTGAGTGGGATGGTTTAAGAGAACAAAATGGGCAATTTACAACATGAAAGATTGCGCATATAAATAGTTCTTAGAAAATATATACCAATACCTCTAGTCTTGTATATATAAACAGACATATACGTCTATTTCTGGGAAAAGATGTAAATAATATTAGACAAATGAATTAAGTTTTGGGGTTTACAAAGCATCCAAATATTATTGCTATTTACTGTCAAATCGTTTTCGGAAATGTATTTGTCGAATAGCAGACGATAATACAGGATTCCTCTTCCCCCAATACCAAAATGAAAAGTATAATCAGAGCTGATCATAAGAATACCAAAATTATATATTCCTATGGCGTGCTGTGTTGTATAACCACAAAGAAATATGTACCAGTCATGGCCAGCTTTCTAGAATAGTCGATACAAATATTCTATACATAGTGATTGAAATGCGCGCTCAGACGTATATTATGTGTTCCAGAATATATTGATATTCAATATTAATGCGTTATAAAAATGCAGGGTACGATGTGGGGACTTTACTGCACTTTCTACTTTTTCGAAATAAATTATTATTATATTTAAATATCCATAAACTTAGAAACAGCGACGTGACGTTTCTTGTGAGAACTGCGCATGCTCAGCACGGACTCAGGTTGACGAGACAGACAGAAAAACATTACTTGAAAACAGTTATTCTGAATTAATTGTTCTTAATAAAAATACTTCATTGTTTTAAAACAGAGTGTACAGTAACATATCAGTGTCACTATATTTAATATAGTGCTGACTAGGTCTTTCATCCGCACTTTAGTGTTCACACAGCAATGTGAAGCTGACATACAAAACTGATATACAAAACTCCAACGTCCAGATGTAACTATACATAGGATTGCTGATCAAATGGAGGAAACCACCAAACAACATCCATCGTCTATGAAAGTGCGGAGTGGTATCAGTGATTCCACTGGACTATCCGATGTATAACCTGTTTATTTGTGTTAATGTGATGATTTACCCGGATGTAATGACAAGGCCGTGTCCGAAACCTGTTTAGTCGTGTTAATGTGATGATCTACCCGGATGTACTCACAAGGCCGTGTCCGAAACCTGTTTACTCGTGTTAATGTGATGATTTACCCGGCACGTAATGACAAGGCCGTGTCCGAAACCTGTTTACTCGTGTTAATGTGATGATTTACCCGGATGTAATGACAAAGCCGTGTCCGAAACCTGTTTACTCGTGTTAATGTGATGATTTACCCGGATGTACTCACAAAGCCGTGTCCGAAACCTGTTTACTCGTGTTAATGTGATGATTTACCCGGCACGTAATGACAAAGCCGTGTCCGAAACCTGTTTACTCGTGTTAATGTGATGATTTACCCGGATGTACTCACAAGGCCGTGTCCGAAACCTGTTTATTCGTGTTAATGTGATGATCTACCCGGATGTACTCACAAGGCCGTGTCCGAAACCTGTTTACTCGTGTTAATGTGATGATTTACCCGGATGTACTCACAAGGCCGTGTCCGAAACCTGTTTACTCGTGTTAATGTGATGATTTACCCGGATGTAATGACAAGGCCGTGTCCGAAACCTGTTTACTCGTGTTAATGTGATGATTTACCCGGCACATAATGACAAAGCCGTGTCCGAAACCTGTTTACTCGTGTTAATGTGATGATTTACCCGGATGTAATGACAACGCCGTGTCCGAAACCAGTTTACTCGTGTTAATGTGATGATTTACCCGGATGTACTCACAAGGCCGTGTCCGAAACCTGTTTACTCGTGTTAATGTGATGATTTACCCGGATGTACTCACAAGGCTGTGTCCGAAACCTGTTTACTCGTGTTAATGTGATGATTTACCCGGAAGTAATGACAAGGCCGTGTCCGAAACCTGTTTACTCGTGTTAATGTGATGATTTACCCGGATGTAATAACAAGGCCGTGTCCGAAACCTGTTTACTCGTGTTAATGTGATGATTTACCCGGATGTAATGACAAGGCCGTGTCCGAAACCTGTTTATTCGTGTTAATGTGATGATTTACCCGGATGTACTCACAAGACCGTGTCCGAAACCCGTTTATTCGTGTTAATGTGATGATTTACCTTCAGTCATTTCTACAAACAAACCGGAATGTTTTTCTCAGTACTGACAGCAACAATGAAACATTGTAGTAAATCAAACAAAAAGTAAGTTAAATATATCTTCATGAAGAAGAATGTTTTCTTTTGTTCCACTATTTTTATATTATTGTTTTTCTGTTTAAACATAAAGCTACACAATGGGCTATCTGTTCTACAACCATCATGGGTATCGAAAATCAATACTTAGTGTAATTAGCCCACACTGTTATCGACGATATGATGAGGAAACTTCTCATTATTTTCGAAGATGTGAAGAAACTCTATAAGCTTCCTTTTAAGTACCGACACGTCATCGGCACGTGCAACAAATAGATGATAAAAGCAAAGTCCACTTAATGCGAGTCCTGAGAAAATGTCTATTACACATTCTTTTAAAGTCGTTTATGACCGAAAATATATTAGTATGATGCCAGTCACAGAAATGGAACAATATCAGCGTGCAGGGGACCTACAGAGTAAAGTCTTATCTTTGAAAACAAAGCAACGTCCATCTTCATCTTCAAATAGAACCGCATGTGAAACTCGACTGTTCTTTATACAGTGAACTCAGAGTTAAATTTGTCCATCCATCTTGTAGCAGACCCAATACGTTTTTGTAACTCATATCCCGCGAGGTAAATCGATATTTTGTTAACGTGGTTCGCGTATCCTTGCGCTTCGTACTTTATGGTTGGGTTATATGAGTAGCAGTCAAATCCCACTATTCAGTCAAGCAGTGGTGGATATTGTTCATTAACTACCTTTCCTGTTTTATATGAGTTCCAAATAGTTGTTGGCTATCCTCGTATATAACTCTTGTTTGGAAAATTAGCTGACTCAACGTTAAACACGTAGTTCAGCATAAAGGTCATAAAACCGCTATGTTGAAACCAAATATGTTTTACCAATAATTGAACTGAATAAAACATAGTCATGATTAATACAATAAATATATTTTGTAATATTAACTGAATAAAAAAATGATTTATCTTTCTACCCAAATAAGAAGAATGAATTCTATATCTACCTGAAGAAAAATGAATTCTATCTGTACCAAAATAAGTAAAATGAATTTTCTATCTACCCAAATAAGAAGAAAAAATTCTTTATGTACCAAAGAATAATTTGAATAGATACATATAATACTATTATATAAGTCTATTCCACTTATTTGTGTACATATTGAATTAATTATTTTTTGGGTAGATATAGAAATCTATTTTAACATTACCCACAACTGTCTCTACACATTTAATGGAATAGACCGCCACTCCTCTCAGACTGCATTGCCAGAAGTTGAGATAGTTCAAAAGAATGTGTCCCTTCTCTATCACAGATACGTCATCACGATTTTAGATAGAACAGAGGGAGAGTTTAAACATAACTACTTTACACAACTATTACCTGGTTTACCAGACACACTCATCACAATTTTAGATAGAACAGAGGGACAGTTTAAACATAACTACCTTACACAACTATTACCTGGTTTACCAGACACACTCATCACGATTTTAGATAGAACAGAGGGACAGTTTAAACATAACTACTTTACACAACTATTACCTGGTTCACCAGACACACTCATCACGATTTTAGATGGAACAGAGGGACAGTTTAAACATAACTACCTCACACAACTATTACCTGGTTTACCAGACACACTCATCACGATTTTAGATGGAACAGAGGGACAGTTTAAACATAACTACCTCACACAACTATTACCTGGTTCACCAGACACACTCATCACGATTTTAGATGGAACAGAGGGACAGTTTAAACATAACTACCTCACACAACTATTACCTGGTTCACCAGACACACTCATCACGATTTTAGATAGAACAGAGGGACAGTTTAAACATAACTACTTTACACAACTATTACCTGGTTCACCAGACACACTCATCACGATTTTAGATGGAACAGAGGGACAGTTTAAACATAACTACCTCACACAACTATTACCTGGTTCACCAGACACACTCATCACGATTTTAGATAGAACAGAGGGACAGTTTAAACATAACTACTTTACACAACTATTACCTGGTTTACCAGACACACTCATCACGATTTTAGATAGAACAAAGGGACAGTTTAAACATAACTACTTTACACAACTATTACCTAGTTTACCAGACACACTCATCACAATTTTAGATAGAACAGAGGGACAGTTTAAACATAACTACTTTACACAACTATTACCTGGTTTACCAGACACACTCATCACAATTTTAGATAGAACAGAGGGACAGTTTAAACATAACTACTTTACACAACTATTATCTGGTTCACAAGACACACTCATCACAATTTTAGATAGAACAGAGGGACAGTTTAAACATAACTACTTTACACAACTATTACCTGGTTTACCAGACACACTCATCACAATTTTAGATAGAACAGAGGGACAGTTTAAACATAACTACTTTACACAACTATTACCTGGTTCACCAGACACACTCATCACGATTTTAGATAGAACAAAGGGACAGTTTAAACATAACTACTTTACACAACTATTACCTGGTTTACCAGACACACTCATCACAATTTTAGATAGAACAGAGGGACAGTTTAAACATAACTACTTTACACAACTATTACCTGGTTCACCAGACACACTCATCACAATTTTAGATAGAACAGAGGGACAGTTTAAACATAACTACCTTACACAACTATTACCTGGTTCACCAGACACACTCATCACGATTTTAGATGGAACAGAGGGACAGTTTAAACATAACTACCTCACACAACTATTACCTGGTTCACCAGACACACTCATCACGATTTTAGATAGAAAAGAGGAACAGTTTAAACATAACTACCTTACACAACTATTACCTGGTTTACCAGACACACTCATCACAATTTTAGATAGAACAGAGGGACAGTTTAAACATAACTACCTTACACAACTATTACCTGGCTCACCAGACACACTCATCACAATTTTAGATGGAACAGAGGGACAGTTTAAACATAACTACTTTACACAACTATTACCTGGTTCACCAGACACACTCATCACGATTTTAGATGGAACAGAGGGACAGTTTAAACATAACTACCTCACACAACTATTACCTGGTTCACCAGACACACTCATCACGATTTTAGATAGAAAAGAGGAACAGTTTAAACATAACTACCTTACACAACTATTACCTGGTTCACCAGACACACTCATCACGATTTTAGAGAGAAAAGAGGGACAGTTTAAACATAGCTACCTCACACAACTATTACCTGGTTCACCAGACACACTCATCACGATTTTAGATAGAACAGAGGGACAGTTTAAACATAACTACCCTACCAAATTATTACCTGGTTTACCGAAAAGAATAACATTACTCACTAATTAAAATTATGTTATTATTCATCTGAGAAAATCATACAAGCAGCTTGGACTTCACGTAACTTACTTCAGCGCCTCACTGTGTCCAATTAGGGAACTATTAGAACTTTTTTAACTAAGGTATGTTATATATGTAGTATGTTTCCGTACTACACACAGAGTTCTTTGAATTATGAAAGTCATTCTGAAACTTTTTCCTTTATTTATTTTATCAGCTTAACAAGGCTTAGTTGTTTGGGCATTCGACTTCCAACCGATGTGTGTCGGATCAGAAACTCTGCAAAGAAAAGTATCGCTTTCTCGGCCGTGAAGACGTTGTAATATGGAACTTAATAATTGTTGGGAGAAACGCAGCTCAAGGGTTGGCGGTGAGTACTGCCTTCCATTTACCTCAATGTGAATGGCAAGTTGAGATTAGCGGTAGGCATACTTAATAACTTTACCGCAAGAAATATATATTTATTTTTATATCAATGACAAATAAAGTAGGCATGTTTTTTAATTTTGCACAAAGCAACACGAGGGCTATCTGTGCTAGCCGTCCTTAATTCAGCAGCTTAAGACTAGAGGGAAGGCAGCTAGTCATCACCACCCACCGCCAACTCTTTTTTTATTAACGAATAGTGTGATTGATCGTCACATTATAACGCATTTGCGGCTGAAAGGTCACGCATGTTTGGTGTGATTGAGATTCGAACCCGCGACCCTCGGATAACCATTTTTATAGAGCCATCTTGAAATTCAAGGTTTATATTATCAGTTTCTGCACATCTTAACATAATTAAAATGGGATGACGTTGTGGGACAGCTGTAAGTCAGGGTTTCCATTCTCTTCAGTGGACTCAATAGATAGCCTCTATGTGGCTTTGCTATAATATAAACACACAAATTCACTTAGAGTGGAAGTAAAAATGAATGCATAAAGTCATTAGTTAAAAGTCTGAGCTCAATTTAGACTTTCTCGCTATGTTCCAGCTGATGTCATTCGATATAAATATGAAGTAACATTCTATAGTTTCGTAAGTTCTAGAAACATTTAATGTCCTTTATCTTAAGTATCTTAACGACATCGCCTTCAATAACTTACATTATAAAACAAGATATATTTATGGATAACAAAACCGTAATCAAACTAATGTATTATTTTACCAAGTTTTTCGAAGACATTAAAAGCATCGCTATATTAATTTGTAAATAAAGGGAGAAAACTGTCTCAGATCTCGCCCACCACCCCTCTAAAAGAAGAACCCAAAGAAGATTTATCTTTCCGAAAGTACCCCGGCATGGCCAGGTGGTTAGGACGTCTTACTCGCAATCTCAGAGTCCAGGGTTCGAATCCCCATCCCATCAAACGTGCTCGCCCTTTCAGTCATAGGGGCGTTTTAATATAACGGTGAATCTCACAGTTTGTTCGTAAAAGAGTAACTCCCAAGATCGAAACCACAGCCAAGGGAACGGACGTGGGTGGTGATGACCAGCTGTCTTCTGTTTAGTCTTAGAACTGGCTCAGAGAAATCAGCGTGGGTGACGATGATTAGCTGTCTTCTGTCTAGACATACACTGCTAAAGTAAACAAGGTTAGCGCAGATAGCCTCGTGTAGCTTAGCATGAAATATAAAGAAACAAACAAACTTCTCGGAATATCCATGATCTTCACGACAGCTGTAAAGTAATAAATTATTACAAGACAGTTAAAACAGTACTCAACGTCTTCACTTAGATGAGTAAGAGTGGGTGAGAACTAACAACAATACCTGTAACTTCGAATCAGTAATCTGAGTATAAGGCCAAGTGGAGGGGAGGGAGGTACAATAAGTAATCTGAGTACAAGGCCAGATGGAGGGGAGGGGGGTACAATAAGTAATCAGAGTAGAAGGCCAGATGGAGGGGAGGGGGGTACAATAAGTAATCAGAGTATAAGACCAGATGGAGGGGATGGGGGTACAATAAGTAATCAGAGTATAAGGCCAGATGGAGGGGATGGGGTACAATAAGTAATCAAGTAGAAAAGCCAGATGGAGGGAGCAGGGTACAATAAGCAATCTGAGTACAAGGCCAGATGGAGGGATGGGGCACAATAAGTAATCAGAGTAGAAACCAGATGGAGGGATGGGGGTACAATAAGTAATCAGAGTAGAAGGCCAGATGGAGGGGAGCGGGGTACAATAAGTAATCTGAGTACAAGGCCAGATGGAGGGAAGGGGGGTACAATAAGTAATCAGAGTATAAGGCCAGATGGAGGGGAGGGGATACAATAAGTAATCAGAGTATAAGGCCAGATGGAGGGAAGGGGATACAATAAGTAATCTGAGTACAAGGTTAGATGGAGGGGAGGGGGAACAATAATGTAATATCTTAGGGCCTTATAAAGACATTATTGAGTTCAGTTGAATTGTGTACCTATTATGGATTTTTGAAGGAAAAATCAAAATTATAGTTCCAGTGGCTCAAAAGTGTTTTGTCTGAACAACATTTGTGAGCTTCTGATATTCCTATTGTAGGCTCTCTGTTATCTTTAGTTTACAGTGTTGTTGATAGACGAAAATCTTACATTGATAGCTTCTTGTCGTTCAATAGATAATGGTATACACGTTTTATTTTCAAGGGGATTTTTCTATCATTCTATACTTTATTTCTTTACGGTTTTTCTAACTTAGTACGTTCTAAACATTTGGTTTTGGTTTCGATGTCAAAAGTAACTCTTTCTGTTTTCTGTTTTTGTAAGAAATGACCACAAAAATATATCTTTAAACTTTCCTTTATTAACTTGTTATCGGTACAATTTTCATGTACACACGTAGGGTTTTGTACTAACCCTAACGAACACACACCAGTATCTGTTTTGTACTAACCCTAACCAACACACGCCAGCATCTGTTTTGTACTAACCCTAACGAACACACGCCAGCATCTGTTTTGTACTAACCCTAACCAACACACACCAGCATCTGTTTTGTACTAACCCTAACCAACACACGCCAGCATCTGTTTTGTACTAACCCTAGCGAACACACACCGACATCAACTATATAATAACTTTAACAAACATACACCGACATCCACTCTGTGTTTGGTCTTTATAGTAGGTTTCTTTATATCTTTGTCCTTAGAAAAAAATGAAGGAAACACATTAATGTATCTAAATTACATTATTTGCCTTCAGATTAACAAATGTTTACTTTATTGAATACACCATAAGAGTCTCAGTGGTAAATCTGTAGGCTAACGACGCTAAAAACTGGGTTTCAATACCCCTCGTAGTCAGAGCGCAGATAGTTGTGTAGCTTTAGTGCATAACATTCAAACCAGCTGAACCTATAAAATTTTATTCGAAATCGTTTAAT
Source organism: Tachypleus tridentatus (assembly GCF_004210375.1). NCBI lineage: Eukaryota > Metazoa > Arthropoda > Merostomata > Xiphosura > Limulidae > Tachypleus > Tachypleus tridentatus. The sequence goes on from NC_134833.1 coordinate 10,260,302, forward strand.
ATTATTAAAGTGCCGCCATCTAGCGTGAGTTCTTAGATACATGTTTTTAATTCACGAAGTGTGATTTTTCAAATACGTTCTAACTTAGCGGTTAATCTAAACATCAAAATTTCTTTCTATAAAGTTGCTATGTAGGAACCAGAAAATTCTAACTTCATGGTTATTTTTTTTCTGACGTTCTTATTATAAAGAAGTTAATGTATACATCCTAGCGGGATATTAAAATATTAAAATATATACTTATATCATTCTTATCTCCTCAGAAGTTCAACGGCAAGTATGAGGGCTAACACCGCTAAAAATTAGGTTTCGATACCCGTAGTGAGCATAGTATAAATATCTCATTATATAGATTTGTGGTTAAAAGCAAACAATGTATATCGTTATTACTAGAAGTGATCACTCGAAACGAACCGTACATAAAACGTTTTGTGTGGAATATTAATTGATAACAACTAAACAATTAGAAATAAGAACTTAAACACCTAATTAAACGGTTCCAGGTTTTCTGTAGAATTATATACGGACTTGTATCTACGTTACAGTATTATTAGTTGTGAGCTCTGTTAGGGAATCCTTCATCGGAAAACGTTGCCTGACTCGAGTCGTCTGCTCGAAACGTTTTACAAAATAAACTACAAAAATGTTTTCGCTTGGATAGACCGGTTTTTCTCTTTATCATCAATTATCAAAGTTTCTCTTTTCACGTCTCATTAAGGTGTTGGCATAGTTAGTGTTGTGGGCAGGTAGGTTGAGGCGTTCGGCTCATAATCTAAGGGTCGCGGGTTTGAATCTCCGTCGTAACCAACATGTTCCACCTTTCAGCCGTGGGAGCGTTATAATGTGACGGTCAATCCCACTATTCGTTGGTAAAAGAGTAGCCCAAGAGTTGGCGGTGGGTGGTGATAACTAGCTGCCTTCCCTCTAGTCTTACACTGCTAAATTAGGGACGGCTAGTGCAGATAGCCCTCGAGTAGCTCTGCGCGAAAAGGCCTTATCAGGGTTGTGAATATGGGCTATTTTGTAATCGTGATGTAATGCAACAGTGCGCATGCGCGAAAACAAACCAGAAAAACAGGGCAAACATTCCCAGTAACAACACTGGCAGAGCTACAAGGAATTTCGTTTATAGACGTGCATTTGCATTGTGATTAGTGAACATTGATTCAGTAGTATCAAGCGGTTATTAATTCTACATCACAAACGTTCTTTCCTACGCGACTACTGAAACATACAACATTGGTCAACAAACATTGCTGCTGGGGCACATGTCGAAGTGACTCCAGATACTCGGGAAAGGAGGAAATGAGAATTGTTGTTTTCGTTCATTTCCCCAAACCCGGAAGATCTCGCGAAAAACGTGAACGATGGGTCCGAGCGTGTTCACAAAGGATTGTTTCCATCCAAAATGTCATAAAAAACACCTATATCCGCAGCAAACACTTTGTGGATGGCAACGGACCAACTGAAGATCACCCTGATCCTGTACCAGCCAACAATACTTCGAGCCAGGTAAGAAAAAATGGATGCCTAAAGTATCGTGTTGTACTAGGAATACCAAAATCTGGCATATTTTCAGAGAACATGAAGGTATAATCTAAAGTATAGTAAATAAATAAAAATAGAATTACTTAAATAAATCAACAATCGGGTAAGAAATATTCATGCTTATTGGTGAAGGTGTTACTAAATGTTTATCAGGGTCTTGTGTTCTCACGTGTTAGTTTTTTGTGTAGATAACACGATTCTCTAGAAAAATAAAGGCTCCAAACAGTAGCTCAAATAAACCAGTTTTGTGTGCTGATGTTGATGTGACTGAGATGAACCAGTTCTGTGTGCTGATGTTGATGTGACTTAAATATACCAATTCTGTGTGCTGATGTTGATGTGACTGGGATAAACTATTTCTGTGTGCTGATGTTGATGTGACTGGGATGAACCAGTTCTGTGTGTTGATGTTGATGTGACTTGGATGAACCAGTTCTGTGTGCTGATCTTGGTGTGACTTGGATGAACCAGTTATGTGTGCTGATGTTGATGTGACTGGGATGAACCAGTTCTGTGCGCTGATCTTGGTGTGACTTGGATGAACCAGTTCTGTGTGCTGATGTTGATGTGATTTGGATGAACCACTTCTGTGTGCTGATGTTGATGTGACTTGGATGAACCAGTTCTGTGTGCTGATCTTGGTGTGACTTGGATGAACCAGTTCTGTTTGCTGATGTTGATGTGACTGAATACCGAAGACATTACAACCGTCTTTTCAGCTGAGTATCTGAATGTTGATCTAAATCTTCATAATAAAACTTGGATCTCGGAAGAGCCTTTTCCAACAATTTTATTCTCAAAATCGACCCTGCAGTGTGCCATTCTGTCAGCCAAACAGCTGGTTGATTTGGACGTACATTCTTGATCCACGTGAGCTCGCTATAAATGGCGCTCACATCATCGCGCCCTGACGTCAGCAGACCCCTAACCCTGATAAGGCCTATTCAAAAACAAACACATAGTTTCTGTTGTACTCATTGTGAATTCATTTATTTAGCTTCAACATTCTGTGGTGTTTGTTTGTTTTTTTCGATGATTTCTCACTCTACCGAATCTGAGGACAGTACCTTCAGGCAGACTCTCTGTTATATTGTCTTTCAACTGTTTAACATCTGCTCGGTACGTTAAGTCATTGTGTTTGATGTATATGTGAAATACCAAAACAAATTAGTGCGTTAAATTATAAAATCACAAATATTTTAAAATAAAGAAACATTCCTCCATTTACCTTGTGAAATACAGTAAAAAAATACAATTCGTATGTCAGCATTTTTTGTCGCAGTTGTATTCAAATAGAGACAATCATCACCTTTACCGCCATCTACAGGTCTAATTGCACAACAAATCCCCGTATCGTAAATTCAGTAACTGAAATTGTAACAGTTGTATCTTTATATTTTAACTTCCTTGATTATGAGAAATTGAATATTACTTAGCATAACGAAATATAAAGATAATTTATAGATAAACATCTAAAAATTAAAATATGTTATTTTAATCGTGGTTTATTATGAGGGGAGTGGAGCCACTAGTCTCAGCATTTCTATCATTTATCAGAAATTAAGACATTTCTTACACTATCTTGAACATTATAGTAATGAACTCCTGGAGAATAAAAACGTGATGTCTGTGTATTGGATTAATAGTGTTTCTTAAAAGCATGTTTAAACAAAAAATACGCTTTTAAGTGTCAATATAATTTGATTCGTTACAAGACTGCGGGCCAATAGCAGCTCATTAAGCAAATTAACAAGAAAGCTATTAGCCAATCACAGCTCATACCCCACGACATACCTTTCATAAGCATTTTATTGTAACAAGTCAGAGGACAGGCATAGCCAGGTGGCTAGGGCGTTCGACTCTTAAGATTGAGGGTTCGAATCCCCCGTTGCACCAAACATACCCTTTCAGCCATGAGGAGGTTATAATGGGAAAGGTTAATCACACTATTCGTTATTAGACCAAGAATTAACAGTTAGTTCTAATAACCAGCTGTCTTCCTTCTAGTTTTGTCTTCCACTGCTAAATTAGGGACGGCTAACACAGATAGCCCTCTTGTAGCTGAAGCGTGTTCCACAAAACATTTGACCATGGCGAATCTGTAAGTTAATAAAAGTAAAGAAAAATAAATGCATTTTGAGATGTTTAAAATAAATTTTATGAGTTATAACTTTTATCCAAAATATATGGTTTGATTCCTATGATAGATACAGCCTATTGTGCAGTTTTTTCACATAATTAAACAAACACTCCTGATTTATGAAATTAAACTACGAATATGACTTCAAAAACCAACATATTCACTCGAAAACAATTGACACTTAACTGTACCAGATATCGAAGTATGTGAAAAATATGTCTTTTGATTTGGATTTGTTTCTGTCTGTAAAATAACTTATTTAGTAACCCAACAATGTGAGGTTTTAATTTGTAACTTGTCATCACATTATAGAAATAAAGTGTAAATGTATTGAGATCTGTGGTATAGCTCTGAATCTGTTAGGGACTATTTTTAGTGCGTATGAATACTTATCTCAATCTTGTTTTACATTTTCTTCTTTTGGAGAAATACCTGATTTATCCAGAGATCTATTGATTTTCACTAAATAGTTATTAACTACACCGATAGATAACGCGGTGTCAATGAATGGTGAAATAAGAAACCGAATTTTAACTTAGTATACCAGCAGACCTAACGTCGTTGAGTGCAAACACTAATGTTTAGCAGCAATATACTGTTAATTTCTACCATAGATTGGTTTACTACATATATTTTATGAATCTCTATTTAGTTAACTACCAGTTTTTATGAAAGCATATTTCGAAGAATTGAAAGATCTTTTGTGTCCACCGTGGAGAATCTAACCATCTATTTTAATTTTGTGAGTCCGCAAAATAACACACAAAAAAAAACTACAGAACCTAACAAAAGAAATTTCAGTCATCACTTTAACAAATGTACATCTGTTCGGTTTCAAATAGTTTAACAAATGTACATCTGTTCGGTTTCAAATATTTTAAGAAATGTACATCTGTTCGGTTTCAAATAGTTTAAATAGTTTAACAAATGTACATCTGTTCGGTTTCAAATAGTTTAACAAATGTACATCTGTTCGGTTTCAAATATTTTAACAAATGTACGTTTGTTCAGTTTCAAATAGTTTAACAAATGTACATCTGTTCGGTTTCAAATATTTTAACAAATGTACATCTGTTCGGTTTCAAATATTTTAACAAATGTACATTTCTTCGGTTTTAAATAGTTTAACAAATGTACATCTGTTCGGTTTCAAATATTTTAACAAATGTGCATCTGTTGGGTTTCTAATATATTAACAAATGTACATCTGTTCGGTTTCAAATATTTTAACAAATGTACATCTGTTCGGTTTCTAATATATTAACAAATGTACATCTGTTCGGTTTCAAATATTTTAACAAATGTACATCTGTTCGGTTTCAAATATTTTAACAAATGTACATCTGTTCGGTTTAAAATAGTTTAACAAATGTACATCTGTTCGATTTCAAATATTTTAACAAATGTATATCTGTTCGGTTTCAAATAGTTTAACAAATGTACATCTGTTCGGTTTCAAATAGTTTAACAAATGTACATCTGTTCGGTTTCAAATATTTTAACAAATGTACATCTGTTCGGTTTCAAATATTTTAACAAATGTACATTTCTTCGGTTTTAAATAGTTTAACAAATGTACATCTGTTCGGTTTCAAATATTTTAACAAATGTACATCTGTTCGGTTTCAAATAGTTTAACAAATGTACATCTGTTCGGTTTTAAATATTTTTAATTCAAGACAAAATAGGAGCAATAACAATATCTCAGAATACGAAATAAGTTACACATAAGTAAATTACACATAAATACGTTACACATAAATAAGTTACGCATAAGTAAGTTACACATAAATAAGTTACACATAAGTAAGTTACATATAAGTTAATTACACAAGTAAGTTACATATAAGTTACACATAAGTAAGTATTCAAGTTTCTGAATAACCTTAGCAGTGTGGTCTGATATTACTCAGAGCGGGGATAGAATGAGAGATTTTTTTATACATGGTGAGAGATATACTGATGGATTATAATTCACAAAACATGTATATCATCAACTTTATGATATACTGACTGAGGCAGATGTTTTCAAATTATAACACTTGGTCTATGGAATGATTGTTTCTTGAGATCGTAGAATTGGGTCGTAATTGTAACAAAAGTAATGCGATTTTTTTTATATAATAAACAAAAATTTTGTAACGTTTATTATACTATTGTGTTGTTGTTACTGTAATAAACAACTATATTGTAATTGTTATTATAATAATGTGTTGTTGTTGATGTAATAAACATCAGTATTGCAGCTTTTATCAAAGTAATCACAAACGTGAAAAACATCCAAATTAATTCTGCTTGTTTAACCCAAGGCGACATAAAGGGCTACCTGCACAATTGTTACCATGAGCATCAAAACCTGGATTTTTATCGTTATAAGCCTTCAGATTGATCTCCGAGATTCTACGAGAGAGGATTGGTGTATTTTGAATTTTGCGGAAAGCTAAGCGAGGGCTATATGTGCTAGCCGTCCCTAATTTAGCAGTGTAAGACTAGAGAGACGACAGCTAGCCATCACCACCAGCCGCCAACTTTTAGGCTACTCTTTTACCAAAGAATAGTGGGATTGACCGTAACATTATAACCCCCCAACGGCTGAAAGGATGAGCATGTTTTGGTGTTACGGGGATGCGAACCCGCGACCCTCAGATTACGAGTCGCATGCCTTAACACGCTTGGCCATGCCCACTGATTACGAGTCGAGTGCCTTAACCATCTGGGTTTGCCGGGCACTCTACGAGAAAGGAGATATGTCTAACAAAACGAAGAGTGTCAATAATAGAAACAACGTTGCTGAGCTGTAAGCTACAAAACATACTCTGCACACCGAGGTATCGATTCTTAATTTTTAATGTTATGAACACTCGGACTCATCGGTAAGCCATTCGGAACCGTCGACAATAGCAAGGAAACGAATGTTATTTTTCTAACGTGACCTTTTGTCAGGTTATTGGATTTTGTGTTTTTGTTTTACTGGCTTCGGTCGATAACAAAACGGGTTTAGTTGATATAGTGTCATCTAACACTAAGTAAATACACCCCTTTCTATAAACAGCGCTATTTTATTACAAACATGTAACGACTTTCTCAATATTACCATTCATGTTTAGTGAATCTGTCTTTTACATTACAGCCCCGGCATTGCCAGGTGGTTAAGACGCTTGACTCGTAATTTGTGGGTCGCGGGTTCGAATCCCCGTCACACCAAACATGCTCGCCCTTTCAGCCGTGGGGCTGTTATAATGTGACGGTCAATCCCACTATTCGTTGGTAAAAGAGTAGCCTAAAAGTTGGCGGCTGGTGGTGATGGCTAGCTGTCGTCTCTCTAGTCTTACACTGCTAAATTAGGGACGGCTAGCACATATAGCCCTCGTGTAGCTTTGCGATAAATTCAAAACCAAACCTTTGCATCATTTAAAATTGTTTGTTTGTTTTTAGTGTAAATCTACACAACGGGCTACCTGCGATGTGCCTACCGCGAGTATCAAACTCTGGTATTCTTGCGTTATAAGCCCTAAATTTGCTGCCAAGTAACTTAGTGAAGGTGCTATTTAAACCAGAAACACGGTTACATATCATGAATACAATACCTGAAATTTGGACCAGGAAGGTTTGAATCTCGCTCTTGTTAAAGAACTTGTAAAAGGTTGTGTCTAAATGTTCATTGTATGGTATTATTTCGGATGAAGGAAGAGGATGAACCATACAAGCTCGTTAGGGTTAATATCTAAAGTGTAACCATCGGAGAATGACCATGCCCTAACCTTCAAGTCTTTGCTCAATAAATGAGCCTAAACCGGTGTAACCTTAACTAGCATGAAAACAATTACTTCTTTCATAAGCTGGTTATCGGAGTAGACAAATAGAAGGCCTTTCTTAAAAATTATGATTTATCGAAAAGCATTAACCATCGTCTCATATAACACAATCCATAATAGCGCAGGTGTCCAAGTTGCAGTCTACGCCATTAAATAAATGTCGGTATATCATACTTAGTGGTGTCTTGCAGATCGTGCAAAGAAAGTGCCTCGAAAGACAGTTGTAAAATTAAAGTGTATCCACTGTTCGAAAGTCGTGCACATCTGGACATCTTCGAAAGATTAGACGGGCAGCTTTAATGTAATCCACACTTGTCGACGTGCGATATTGTCTAGGCTGGAAATGTGTCTTCCATCTAGGTAATTTTCTTCGTATTTTTCACAGAGTGAAGAGCTCGTTTTTGGTATTATGTAGTGTTGGAGTGGTTTAATATATAAAATAAACTGCACTGGATAAATGTCGCAAGCATAGTTCATGTAAACATAATCTGTTTCTGTGCTTAATAGTTTTGCTAAGCAGGCCTAACTTCATCAGGGGTTTCTGGATTAAAACACCACTAACAACTACGATACTAAACAGAGAACCCAGACCGGATGGTCGTAGAAATATGTTATACCTTACATGTTAGTCGCAATTAAGACTATTTACTATTATCTGTAATTTTTATTGTCTATTTTTAGTGCCTCTTCCAATAAAAATAATTACGTAATCATTTTGGCTGTGATATAAACTTGTTTCCGCGTGAATAGAATTTCATTGTCCTCTACCACCTGTGGACAGTGGTATTGCAAGTGATCTAACAGTGTGTCACTCACCTTGACCGCACTCTAATTGTCCAAATACGCTGATATTCGAAATCCTTCCATTTGTATTATGTATTTGTGTATTGTGATCTTCACCGAGTTATTAGTGTATGACATCAAAGGGATGTTCGATGTATTCTCAGGGGTGTCTACTTATTAGTATATTGTGTAATGTAGTTTAAATTATTTTATTGTATAGTGATGGTAGCACATAGTTCTGTCTACAAAATGTTTACTAAAGGCGAACTAGTACTTTAGTATTTTTATTTGAATTAAAAACTTTGATACGGTTTATCAGAATATTTCAACAACAAATAATTCAACATAATATAATATAATATAGCATAATATAATATAACATAACATAACATACATAACATATTATAATATAACATAATATAATATAATATAACATAACATAATATAACATAACATAATATACTATAGCATAATATAATATAACATAGCATAATATAATATAACAAAGCATAATATAATATAATATAATATAATATAATATAACATAGCATAATATAATATAACATAATATAATATAACATAATATAATATAACATAGCATAATATAATATAACATAATATAATATAATATAATATTAATATAATTCAACATCCATCGAAACCGTTACCGACATTGTTCGCTTTTCCAGCGATTTTTGTTAAGAATACTCGCTTTTAATTTCACTTTTAGAAATCAGTTTAATAAACGCTCATAACAAGTTGGTTATTTCTTTCGGATATTCGTTCAAAGTTAAACAAGAACTATATACGCTACCCGTCTTTATGAATTAATAGGATAGGTCAGAGGTCTCCAAACCTTTTGGGACGAGGACTGGTTGGTAGATCTTTTTAGGTTTCATGAGCCAGAGGGGTAGTGTCCTTCTCATAAGATCACGTATTAAAATATTTGGATGCACAATCGTCTTTCTTTATCATGAAAGTGTTGTTTTTTTCTGACAAAATTAGCCTTAATTCAGGTTCAGAGTTACTGCTCCCTGTCATTACAAGTGATTACAAATATTCATCAGATAAGGCTGGTTTATAACTAGATTTCATGTACTCCATCTTCGAAAATGTCTTCACAGAAATAAGTAGTGACAAAAACTGAAATAAATCCATAAACAAAATTTTTTTCAAACAAAAATAATGATTACTTGGAAGACATTTATAGAACCATCAGTTTCCCTTCTTTGTATCCGTCCTTCAATATGTCGTTGGATTGCAGATCGGACACTTCCATTTGGAGTTCAGGTCGCATTTCATTAGTAACACAATCAAATGGGTTTTGGAAGATTCTTATTTCTGTTGCACTCGCATCAAGATAAGAAAATCCTGAACTGTAGTTCCAGGTCAGAGGGAATGGTGATCCTGTTTGTACTTTTTTACAACATGGAAAGTGTATTAAGCAATCCCTCATCAAACAGGATTCTAAAAGAACTAATTTTTGCTGAAATGATTTCACCTCGGGTACATAACGCAGATAAGCACGGTTTCGCTTTGCAATATAAGATTGAATTCATTCAGGTACACACAAGTTCAAGTTCACACAAAAAGATAATTTTTAAAGCCATTTACTGGTTGCGAGTAACGGTTGAGGGCCGTTATTTTCATTTAAGAAATTTTCAATCTCAGTTCCGAGCTAAAAAAATCGTGACATAGCCTTCCCACAGCTAAGACATCGAACTGAAGAGTGGTAGGGCAAGTCCGGATATGAAGAGTGGTAGGGCAAGTCCGGATATGAAGAGTTGTAGGGCAAGTCCGGATATGAAGAGTTGTAGGGCAAGTCCAGATATGAAGAGTGGTAGGGCAAGTCCGGATATGAAGAGTGGTAGGGCAAGTCCGGATATGAAGAGTTGTAGGGCAAGTCCGATATGAAGAGTTGTAGAGGCAAGTCCGGATATGAAGAGTTGAAGGGCAAGTCCAGATATGAAGAGTGGTAGGGCAAGTCCGGATATGAAGAGTGGTAGAGCAAGTCCGGATATGAAGAGTTGTAGAGGCAAGTCCAGATATGAAGAGTGGTAGGCAAGTCCGGATATGAAGAGTTGTAGGAAGCAAGTCCGGATATGAAGAGTTGTAGAGCAAGTCCGGATATGAAGAGTTGTAGGGCAAGTCCAGATATATGAAGAGTGGTAGGGCAAGTCCGGATATGAAAAGTTGTAGAACAAGTCCAGATATGAAGAGTGGTAGGCAAGTCCGATATGAAGAGTTGTAGAGCAAGTCCGATATGAAGAGTGGTAGGAGCAAGTCCAGATATGAAGAGTTGTAGAGCAAGTCCGGATATGAAGAGGTAGGGAGCAAGTCCAGATATATGAAGAGTGGTAGGACAAGTCCGGATATGAAGAGTGGTAGAGCAAGTCCGGATATGAAGAGTTGTAGGCAAGTCCGGATATGAAGAAGAGTTGTAGGCAAGTCCGGATATGAAGAGTGGTAGGGCAAGTCCGGATATGAAGAGTTGTAGGAGCAAGTCCGGATATGAAGAGTTGTAGAGACAAGTCCGGATATGAAGAGTGGTAGGAAAAGTCCGGATATGAAGAGTTGTAGGGAAAGTCCGGATATGAAGAGTGGTAGGAAAAGTCCGGATATGAAGAAAAGTGGTAGAAGCCAGTCCGGATATGAAGAGTTGTAAACCCAGTCCGGATATGAAGAGTTGTAGGCCAGTCCGGATATGAAGAGTTGTAGGCCAGTCCGGATATGAAGAGTTGTAGGGCAAGTCCGGATATGAAGAGTTGTAGGGCAAGTCCGGATATGAAGAGTGGTAGGGCAAGTCCGGATATGAAGAGTGGTAGGGCAAGTCCGGATATAAAGAGTGGTAGGGCAAGTCCGGATATGAAGAGTTGTAGGCCAGTCCGGATATGAAGAGTGGTAGGCCAGTCCGGATATGAAGAGTTGTAGGGCAAGTCCGGATATGAAGAGTGGTAGGCCAGTCCGGATATGAAGAGTTGTAGGGCAAGTCCGGATATGAAGAGTTGTAGGGCAAGTCCGGATATGAAGAGTGGTAGGGCAAGTCCGGATATGAAGAGTGGTAGGGCAAGCCCGGATATAAAGAGTTGTAGGGCAAGTCCGGATATACTACTTCTATTTCTTCCAAACATTCGCAGAACTGACGATGGTTGAGTCCATTTCGTGCGAATGAAGTTCAGTGTTGAAAATACAGGTTCCAAGACACATGACAGATCCAGATATTTTCCACACAATACCTGCTGATTAATAATACAGTGAAGAACTATAGGTTAGGAACAACCCACACTTTCAACAGATTTGTAAATTAGCCCAACTGAACCTTTTCCTGCACCACATATATTTTTACCATCATCTGTTGTAACGCACTTCAAATGTTTCTATTCCAAGTTGTACTGAGTTAGCGATTATTCGACCTCTTTGAAAATGTCCTCACCTGTGGTCGTTCCAAGCATACTGTGCACAGAAGCTAATTCTTCAGTCGCTTCAAGATTAACATTGACCCCGCGAATAAACAACAGCAACTGTAAAGTGTCAGACACATCTGTTGACCTATCAAGCGCAATGGAAAAGCACTCAACTTCTCTGGCCTTGTCTTTCAACTGAAACACAATATTGCTTTCAATGTCTTCGGCTCTACAAGCAAGTGTATTTGCCAAAAGGCTAATAGTCTTAAATAAGTCTTCTTTTTCAGGGCACATTTCTTTGGCTGGTCAAATCATACATAATTGAATTAGTTCACCATTCATTGGTCAATGGTTTTCCTCGCTTAGCTAACAGGTGTGTCACTTGGAAACTTACTTTTGTTTAAGCTTCACTCTCGCCTTTTTCCTCTTAAATGCAAACCGTCATGACGATAAGTTACGTTTCATGGTTTAGAATTTGTCTGAATGTAGATTTCCCTTGAATTGTTAAGTGCTTGGTTTGGTAATATCTACGAATGTTGTATTCTTTTAGCACTGCGTGGCTTATTAAGCACAACGTTTTGTTACGTGATACAATAACGAAGTAGTCCACACACCACTGTTCTTTAAAAACACGACATTCAAAGCCAACTTTTCTCTTCTTTCCTTGTCCTGACATAATAACTGGGAATAGCTAAGAACTCTAACATAAAGTAAACAGCAGCATTCACTGACACACACTCAGGCACACAGAGCATGCGTGGGAAGAAGCACTGCTTCAGTGAGATGACACAGTACTAAGTAATATGACGTTTTCCAGCAGATAGAAAAGTGTATCACGGCTTTTGTTCAATTACGTTTTGTTTTTATAATATTAAAATATATATTATTACTTTAATAAACTGTTGGTGGGTCGGATAAACCAAAGTCGCGGACACCCCTGGAATAGAGAGAAAACAGCCAGTCAACAGTAAACTGTGCCAATTCTTGTTTCTTGAACTACTATAATCAACTAGAAGGACTTGTTTGTTTGTTTCTGAATTTCGCGCAAAGCTACACGAAGGCTAATTGCGTTAGCCATTCTTAATTCAGCAGTGTAAGACTAGATGGAAGGCAGTTAATCATCACCACCCACCGCCAACTCCTGGGCTATTCTTCTACCAACCAATAGCGGGATTAACTATTACATTATAATGCCCCATGGCTGAAAGGGCGAGCATGTTTGGTGTGACGGGAATTCGAGCCCGTGACCCTCAGATTACGAATCAAGTGCCTTAACCACTTGGCCATGTTGGACCAACTAGAAGAAAGACAAGTAGTCAACAGCGACAAAACTGTATTATTTAAGCACTACAGTCCTACAGGACAGCGGTTGTTGCAACAACGACAGACTGGGAGCCATGAACAGATTCACAGTGATGACACGTTAATCTTTAAGTCACACTAAGACCAACAACTTGTTGAAAGCGCACGCATAGGTGCTCTAGTTATCCGCACATAAATTGATTACTGTTATCCATTTCCGGACTACTATATATCCGTGTCACTCATTTACTGAGGTTTTACCAAGCTTCATTGTAGAACATGCTACGAGTCTCGGTAACACAAGAAATTCAATTTCAGCACGTATTGTTTTGTTCAGGAGCATCCATTAAGCACGAGACCTCGTTCAAATGTGCCTCACAATTACGAGACCGTTTTAAACAACGAAAGTATTATTAGCCCTGTAAAAAAATAAGAGAACTGTCTTCCCTCTAACACTCCGGTTTTACAGGATTGTTTATCGTGTCTCTCGAATAGGATATTTATAGGCAAATGTTTATCTTCCTCTGTTGTCTGTTCCAACTAACACAACTATTTGCTGTTTAATGTGAAGCAGACAATGAGTGGTTAGCGTGACAATTTTGTGCATGGCCCATTAATTTTTATTTTTGGTTTTTTCCAAAATGCGGGATCGAAAGGTCTTATATTCCAATAGTATTTATAAATTCATTCGTGTTATTATTAATGTTACTAGGTCCGTGCAAAGAACGTTTTGCGAATACGATATAAAAACTTGTGCTTCTGTGATTGGTGCAGCTGACTCACAGAAGTCACGTGACTTAACAAAACGCCGATATAAACCCGTTTTGCACAAAGTCTGTATGCAATCCATGTCCTCTTTCCATTCTATCTTCTTTTCACGTCCATTATGAGACGCTGTGACCAACCATCAGAAACTATCTTCAGACCAGAAGAGCGAAACGTTTCTGGACCCAGCAGAGATAAATCTAATATAAATGTCGTTTCTTACTCCCATTCGCGCACTTCGCTCTTCAGGCGCTCAATCAACAAGGTGAGGTTCCTGGTTGTCCTGGTGTGTTCGGTGGGGTTTTTATGGCACAGCATTGGGTTCTTGCAAATCTTTCTCGAGTTCCACACCGTCGTAGAGATTCAAGTGGACAATAAGATGTCTCTGGGCCTTCCAGCCATCACCGTGTGTAACGACAACAGGTAACAGTCATAAGTAACAACAACAGATGTGCAAGGTGTACAATAGATGAACTACAGTGTTTCTCCGAAAATAAGACAGGGCTTATATTAATTTTCACTCCAAAATATGACACTAGGGCTTATTTTCGGGGGATGTCTTATTTTGATATATTAAAAAAATGAAGTTACAAAATAAAAATTATAAGACCTCTAAATAAATAGAAATTACGAAAAACATTCAGAAACTCATTAACAGGAATTTATTCAAAAACAATCATATCATCATCCTCTGGAATGTCTTGCAAATCATCTGTTTTTAAAATTCCTGCTGAGTTTTCACTTAACTCAATTTCTTGTAGAATTTTCGCACCTACTCTCTCATGTTGAGCGAGAGGTTTCATGGAATGAGAATTTCTTATCCAAGTAGCCTGCTCGTAACGCGTTGGCAATACAGTTGTCTGTAATTTTGTTCCATGAGTTAGTCACCCAAGTCACAATCTCTTGTAACCCGGGCTGGAGTGAAAATGACTAAAAAAATTATATTCTATTTAATGTTGCAAACTATTAAACTAACCATTTAAAATAAACTATTATTAAACTATTAAACTAACTGATTAATACTTAAACAAACTAATTAACTAACTATTAAACTAATTAATAAATTAATTTTTTTTTATTTCTTTCCTCTTCCTGCCACTCTTAACTAGGGCTTATTTTAAGGGTAGGGCTTATATTAAAACTATCCCCAAAAATCACACTAGGTCTTATTTTATGGGTAGGTATTATTATCGGAGAAACACGCTATGAATTCTAGCATAATTAATAACACCATTAACTGTACTTCCTAGCCTCATTATTATCACCATTAACTGTACATCCTAGCCTTATTATTATCACCATGAACTGTACATCCTAGCCTTATTATTATCACCATGAACTGTACATCCTAGCCTTATTATTATCACCATGAACTGTACATCCTAGCCTTATTATTATCACCATGAACTGTACATCCTAGCCTTATTATTATCACCATTAACTGTACATCCTAGCCTTATTATTATCACCATTAACTGTACATCCTAGCCTTATTATTATCTCCATTAACCGTACATCCTAGCATCATTATTATCACCATTAACTGTACATCCTAGCCTTATTATTATCACCATGAACTGTACATCCTAGCCTTATTATTATCACCATGAACTGTACATCCTAGCCTTATTATTATCACCATGAACTGTACATCCTAGCCTTATTATTATCACCATTAACTGTACATCCTAGCCTTATTATTATCACCATTAACTGTACATCCTAGCCTTATTATTATCACCATGAACTGTACATCCTAGCCTTATTATTATCACCATGAACTGTACATCCTAGCCTTATTATTATCACCATGAACTGTACATCCTAGCCTTATTATTATCACCATTAACTGTACATCCTAGCCTTATTATTATCACCATTAACTGTACATCCTAGCCTTATTATTATCATCATTAACTGCACATCCTAGCCTCATTATTATCACCATTAACTGTACTTCCTAGCCTTATTATTATCTCCATTAACCGTACATCCTAGCATCATTATTATCACCATTAACTGTACATCCTAGCCTTATTATTATCACCATGAACTGTACATCCTAGCCTTATTATTATCACCATGAACTGTACATCCTAGCCTTATTATTATCACCATGAACTGTACATCCTAGCCTTATTATTATCTCCATTAACCGTACATCCTAGCATCATTATTATCACCATTAACTGTACATCCTAGCCTTATTATTATCACCATGAACTGTACATCCTAGCCTTATTATTATCACCATGAACTGTACATCCTAGCCTTATTATTATCACCATGAACTGTACATCCTAGCCTTATTATTATCTCCATTAACCGTACATCCTAGCATCATTATTATCACCATTAACTGTACATCCTAGCCTTATTATTATCACCATGAACTGTACATCCTAGCCTTATTATTATCACCATGAACTGTACATCCTAGCCTTATTATTATCACCATTAACTGTACATCCTTGCCTTATTATTATCACCATGAACTGTACATCCTAGCCTTATTATTATCACCATTAACTGTATATAACACCCCGAGCTGCACATTCGGTCCAATATTACCCTGGAATTCCTTCCCCTGGTTCTTTTAGTTTCATAAAATGTTTAAATCCATACACTTAACCATCAGGTCTTGAACAAACACAAATAACTTATTGTAGTAGAAAGTTGACACACCTGCAAAGCAATAGAAATATTTATAAATTTTGGTTTTATTCACAGTAAAAACCTAAGACTGTATAACAAGCGACATTTATTTTAACTCTAGTTAACATTAGCAGCACTGAAAAACAAGCGATGTACATTTTAACTCATTCTCTGTCAGTTATACAAACAACAAGGTGTTTCAGAGCTTCAGTCACTGTCATATGTTTGCATGATATATATCTATAAGCCAGAGTTGTTTTAAACTTAAATAGCTATATTAAGCCCTTAAAGCAGAGGGCGCTGCTTATCAATATTTCAAGCATTGAAATGATTGCATATAAATCGTAGGGACTTGTGACATAGCCCCTCTGTCATCGTCGAAGGAGCATATTATGTACTTTACACAATCATATTGTGTCACAACCACATATCATTTATATAAACTATATACTTCAGTGTCCCAACCAGCTATCATTTTTATAAACAATATATGTCACTGTCACAACATGCTATCATTTATATGAACTATTTACTTCACTATCAGAACCAGCTCTCATTTATATAAACTAAATACATTATTGTGGCAACTAGCTATCATTTAAATGAATTATATACTTCACTTTCACAACCAACAATCATTTATACAAACAATATATTTCACTGTCACAACCAGCAATATTTTATATAAACTATATGCTTCACTGTCACAACCAGTAATTATTTAGATAAACTACAAACTTTATTATGACAACCAGCAATCATCTATATAAACTATATGCTTCACTTGTCATAAGTAGCAATAATTTATATTAACTACATACTTTATTATAACATCAGCTATCATTTATATATACTATTTACTTCACTGTCACAACCAGCAATCATTTTAATAAACTATATGCTTCACTTGTCATAAGTAGCAATAATTTATATTAACTACATACTTTATTATAACATCAGCTATCATTTATATATACTATATACTTTACTGTAACAACCAGCAACAATTTATATAACTTATATATTTCAGTGTTCCATCCAGCTATCATTTATATAAACTACCGATTTTATTGTGACAACCAGCAATAATTTATATAAATTATATACCTCACTTTAACAACCAGCAATTATTTATATGAACTATATACTTCACTGTTTGTTGCGACTGGGTTTATGGGTATGTCACAAACCCGAAATGTTAGTCTATGTTTTCTGTTTAACTTTTTAAAATAAATTAGAATGACGACTTAGAATAATTCGGTACTGTGTTTGATTGTTCTGACTGACCATAGATATGGAGTTCACGTTGTAATATGTTTATTATGTTGTATTACTTAGTTACTGACCAAACGAAATGTTACTTTTCTAACTGTTTTATGTATAACATTTGGAAAGAGTTTAACGCGCTTCTAAGATTTGTAAATGATTAGTGTCTGTGTATATTTATTTTTTTCGCTAATCACAGTAGTTTAGACGACAAATCTAAACTTATATTTTTCCTTCACATATCCCTTACCTTTGTAGCACCCCCAGAGTTATCCCTTACCTTCGGAGCGCTCCTAGAGTTATTCCTTATCTTCGTAGCGCTCCTAGAGTTATCCCTTATCTTTGTAGCGCCCCTAGAGTTATGCCTTACCTTTGTAGCGCCCCTAGAGTTATCTCTTACTTTTGTAGCGCCCCTAGAGTTATCCTTATCTTTGTAGCGCCCCTAGAGTTATCCCTTATCTTCGTAGCACCCCTAAAGTTATTCCTTACCTTCGTAGCGCCCCAAAGTTATCCCTTATCTTCGTAGCGCCCCTAGAGTTATCCTTTACCTTCGTAGCACCCCAGAGTTATTCCTTATCTTCGTAGCGCCCCCAGAGTTATCCCTTATCTTCCTAGCGCCCCTAGAGTTATTCCTTACCTTTGTATCGCCCCTAGAGTTATCTCTTACTTTCGTAGCACCCCTAGAGTTATCTCTTATCTTCGTAGCGCCCCTAGAGTTATCCCTTATCTTCGTAGCACCCCTAAAGTTATTCCTTACCTTCGTAGCGCCCCTAAAGTTATCCCTTATCTTCGTAGCGCCCCTAGAGTTATCCCTTACCTTCGTAGCGCCCTCAGAGTTATTCCTTATCTTCGTAGCGCCCCCAGAGTTATCCCCTATCTTCGTAGCGCCCCTAGAGTTATCCCTTATCTTCGTAGCACCCCTAAAGTTATTCCTTACATTCGTAGCGCCCCTATAGTTATCCCTTATCTTCGTAGCGCCCCTAGAGTTATCCCTTACCTTCGTAGCGCCCCCAGAGTTATTCCTTATCTTGGTAGCGCCCCCAGAGTTATCCCTTACCTTCGTAGCGCTCCTAAAGTTATCCCTTACCTACGTAGCGCCCCCAGAATTATCCCTTACCTTTGTAGCGCTCCGAGAGTAATTCCTTATCTTTGTAGCGCTCCTAGAGTTATCCCTTGCCTTCGTAGCACCCCTAGAGTTATCCCTTATCTTTGTAGCGCCCCTAGAGATATCCTTTATCTTCGTAGCACCCCTAAAGCTATTCCTTACCTTCGTAGCGCCCCTAAAGTTATCCCTTATCTTCGTAGCGCCCCTAGAGTTATCCCTTATCTTCGTAGCGCCCCTAGAGTTATCCCTTACTTTCGTAGCGCCCCCAGAGTTATCCCTTACCTTCGTAGTGCCCCTAGAGTTATCCTTATCTTCGTAGCGCCCCTAGAGTTATCCTTACCTTCGTAGCGCCCCTGGCTGAAAATGAAAAACAAATGTGTCTTAACGCTCTTTTTATTTACTTTGTCTCTAAGTCCTGCAACATTACGTACACGTCATAATGGTGTTCCAGTTTTATACTTGATTTTAATAACACTTGAATGAAAGTAAAGTACAATGTAGAACCATTTTCTAGATTGCTTCCACAAGTTCCCCTCGAGCGTTCTGTTTTAAGAGTAAATAAAACCCAATTTGAAAGTATCAAATACTTTTGAAGTTCGTATGTCATGCTATGTTGCAGCCTACAAAGTGAATTACGGCTTTCTCTCTCTCGGGATTAGGAGGCCCAGCATAGCCAGGTAGGTTAAGGCGTTTCGACTCCCCGTCACACCAAACATGCTCGACCTTTCAGCCGTGGTGGCGTTATAATGTTACGGTCAATCCCACTATTTGTTGGTAAAAGAATAGCCCAAGAGTTGACGGTGGGTGGTGATTACTATCTGTCTTGCCTCTAATCTTACACTGCTAACTTAGGCACGCTTGTCTCTAATCTTACACTGCTAACTTAGGCACGCTTGTCTCTAATCTTACACTGCTAACTTAGGCACGCTTGTCTCTAATCTTACACTGCTAACTTAGGCACGCTTGTCTATAATCTTACACTGCTAACTTAGGCACGCTTGTCTCTAATCTTACACTGCTAACTTAAGCACGCTTGTCTATAATCTTACACTGCTAACTTAGGCACGCTTGTCTCTAATCTTACACTGCTAACTTAGGCACGCTTGTCTCTAATCTTACACTGCTAACTTAGGCACGCTTGTCTCTAATCTTACACTGCTAACTTAGGCACGCTTGTCTCTAATCTTACACTGCTAACTTAGGCACGCTTGTCTCTAATCTTACATTGCTAACTTAGGCACGCTTGTCTCTAATCTTACACTGCTAACTTAGGCACGCTTGTCTCTAATCTTACACTGCTAACTTAGGCACGCTTGTCTCTAATCTTACACTGCTAACTTAGGCACGCTTGTCTCTAATCTTACACTACTAACTTAGGCACGTCTCGCGAAGATAGCCCTCATATATCTTTTACGCGAAATTGAAAAGAAAACAAACAAACTCGGGATTTATGTCATCGTATGTACCCTGGAGGGTCAAGTGCACTTTGACCTCTTCCTCCTTCCTTTACTCACATGATCATACAGTGTTGGTTGGTGTGGCTGCTGCTTTAGGGTCAGAGTAAACTCAGACTATTCTATTAGTTCCGTACATTTATCGATATCATTTGCCCTATCAGTGGGAAGTCTAGTTTTTTGGGGGTCTTATCCCCTCTCTATGTATATTTATCATTATATTATTGATTTATTCATTTTTATGTTTAAAATATATGTTGATCAGTGAGAGATGTTTAGGACTAACTTCATCATGTATGAGGTACCTGTCTAGTTCGGGTAATAATTCATTTTTCATCCAATTTTTATCGAAGTACGTTATTGTACTATGTAGGAGTCTAGCTGGTATGGTTGATATGTTTGAATATTTGTGTATGAATTTAGATGATGTGGTTCTGGGAACTCTGTATGTTGTTGTGAGGAGTGTGGTTTGTGTTGTTGGTAGTTTGGTTTTAAATGTTTTGTCACTTACAGTTATCCACACTGGATCTATATAGTCGATTACTGGTCTAATGTATGTTTTGTAAATTTTTAGTATGTTGTCTGTAGATGCTTCACTGTACTTCTCAGTTAGACTTCTAACATAGCTGGTTCTTCGCCAGACTTTACTTTAATTTCATTTAAATGGTTAATACATGTTAATATTGATCCATAGGTTAGACCGAGAAATTTTGCTGATGTGACAGTCTGAAGTAATATTCCATTCGTATATATTTCCAGCTGTACGTTTTTGTGTTTTGTCAGCTTTGTAAAGACGACTAGTTGTGTCTATATTTATTTTATTATGTATTTTTGGCAGTATTCGCTTATTCTATTTAGTTGTGGTTGTATGTTTGTGGCTGCTATTGCTGGTGTTGTGGCACTTTTCCAGACTGTCACATCATCAGCGAACTGTGAGGACAATCCATGATTCGGATCCTTCAGGGGCAAGTTGTTTACATACATGATAAAGAGTATATGGCTAATCACCCCTCCCTTCGGACGCCATCTTCTGGAGTAAAGTGCTCACAAAACGTTCCATCTACATTTATTATACATTTCCTGTTTAACAAAAACTTAGATAACCAGCGAATAATATCACACGGTAGTCCCACTTCTTGCATACGGAACCGTAGACCATTGTGCCATACAGTGTCAAGTGCTTTCTCAATGTTAAGAAATCAGGTAACAGTGCATTGTTTTTGTTAAAGCTGTCTATTATCTCTTCAGTTAGTCTGACTAAGTGGTCAGTTGTTTGTCTAAATTTTCTTAGACTATTTTCTTCTCAGGCAATTTAGAAGTTATTTCCAAATATGTGGAGAGTCTATTACTAATCATGCGTTCTAAAACTTTACCTGCACAGCTCGTCAGGCTGATTGGTCGGTTGCTATTAGGTTTATTGGCTGGTTTTCCTTCCTTATCAAACATTAATATATTAGAATGCTTCCAAGAAATTGGTAAGTATCCAGAGGATAGCAATAAATTGACAAGTGATTTTAAGTGGTCAAATAATTTCGGAGTGCTCTTTTTGAGAAGGATGGTTTGTGTCTCATCGTTACCTGGAGATTTGTTTTTTTATGTTTTTGTTGCTTCAAGAAGTTCATGTATAGATATTTCTTTCATTAGGATCGTGTCTTCGTAGTTGGTTTTATGTCTTGTATTTGTCTCAGGTATACTTGTTGGGAAAATTGGTTCAAATTGTTCTTTATTGTTTAGTATATAATTTGTGACTTATTCATATCTGGAGCAGTGTGTGTTTTAAATGTATATCTGTAGTTGGTCTTTCAAAGCTTCGACTTTTGTTTCATTTGTGTATACTATTGTATTATTATATTCAAGTGAAGAATATTTTTTGTGACTGAATTGTCATTGGTGAGTCGTCTAAGGTGTGTCCAGAATTTTCTGGGGTCAGTTTTATCGTTTAATTTTGTACAAAAGTTATCCCATTTATCTTGTTCTAGTAGTTTTATTTGTATTCTAATGTGATTTTTTATATTTTTATCTATGTTTTGGTTTCTCTGTCTCTTGTTATCATGAATTGTTTACGTTTTTTTGATTAGGGCTATTATTTTTGTGTTTGATTTCCATGTGTTTTTTGTTGTTTTATGGTTTTGTTTCGGTATTGTTTTATTGTCCGCTATTGTTTCACAGTAGTTAACCATTTCAATATCGTTGTTTTTTACTTCTTCTATAACGTTATTAGGTAATTGATTGTCTAATTCTTTTTGATAATTTGTTTTATTGTAATCAAACTTTACTTTTCTATAGGTTGTATTGTTATGTAGGACGTGATCGAACACATAACATATTGGTAGATGGTCGCTATCAACATCTTATCCCACCTGAAATTTAATTAGTTTTTGGCTCATATTGTATGTGCTAAGACAAAAATCTAGTATGTCACTGGTATTAGTGACATACGCTGTATGTGTGGGGGTGTTATTATTCAGTAGTGCTATATTATTATTGTCTATAAACTGTAATAGATTCCTTCCATTATTGTTTGTAAAGCTGCATCCAAAGTTCATGTGTTTTTTTTTTACTTTTTACGTCTCCAATAGGTTCTGACAAAAGATGTTATTTAGTAAAGTTATGTCTCGTTGCTTATGTGGTAAACAGTATATTCCTGCTGTTGTGACATTTGTTCTGTTTATTAACAGAATATCCACAGTAACATGTTCGTTGTCCCTGCTCATACTGATATCTGTGACTGATAGATCAGTTTTATATAGCATTATTATATCTCTGTTTTCATCATTTTCGTTTATTGTGTCTATCCTTATTATGTAGTTTGGTATCTTAAATCTATTGTAGTTGTGTGTTAACGTTTCGCTTAATATTATAATGTGAAGGTTACTTTCTTGTATAACGTCTTCGATGTCGTGTTTCTTGGAAACTATTGCACCTTGAATGTTGATATATACCACTGTGAACTTTATGTTATCAGTAGGTATCCCATAAGTGTTGTTATTATGTGTGGTATATGAGGTATAACATTTTTTTTCAAGATGTTTATTACCATATCAATACAGTTGGTTGTTTGATTTGGTTTTGTGTATCATGTTATAAATTCTGTGATGATGTCTAGGATTATGGTAGTAAATTGGCTTGTTTTGTCATGTGTGTTAGCACTTATTTCTGGGAGTGTGGTGTTGTTTTTTGTGATTTTGTGTGCATATTGAAGTGTTATTTTCCTGAGTAGTATTGCTTTGTTCATGCTGTTTTTGTGTCTTGTTTCCTTTTAGCATTTGTGCATAAGTTGTTTTAGATGTTTTACTGACTTCTGTTGTTGCGTATTTTGTTCGTTGCGGGTTTGTGTTAGACTGTTTCTTTTCAGTCGTTGTTGTTTTTATATCATATATGCGTTGTTTCATTTGTTTGTAGTTCTCGCATCCTTTATAGTTGACTGTATGTATTTGTTGGCAATTACAGCATTTAGATGTTTCTTGTTCCTTTTTGCATTGTGAAATACAATGTTCCCCGCCACAACCACAGCACTTCGGTGTTGCTAGGCATGTCGCGGAAACGTGCCTATATCTTTCGCGACTATTTCAAGATTAAATAAAACCAAAATTGAGGGTATCAAATGCTATTACTTCAAGTTTAGAAGTTCATATATTAGTGTTCTACCTACAAAGTTTATAATTTTAGTGTCTACTGACTGACTGACAAACAACACACTGCTGTATAATGGCCCGGCTAGTTAAAGCAAGTGACTTCTACAGACTAACGTCGGCTATGCTATATAGTATAAACCTTTCAGAAAATATTGGACTGTTTTGGAGATGGTGCTTTATCACTTTGTGATATTTCTTTAGCTAACTAACACTTTGCATCTTTTTTAACATTTTAGTTTTTGCTTGATTTAACACAAAGCTACTCACCGAGTTCCGCAGAAATCTGATTTCAGATTTTAACATTCACGAACTTACCGCTGAACAACTGAGTAGAAACTGAAAATAAACTCCGTTGATCCAAATCCAGTTTTGTGAGAATATTTTCTTTACGTTTTGTTTTTGGGGGGCGGAGGTAGGGGCATGATCAGGTGGTTAGGGGCGCTCCACTCGAAACCTGAGGATCTCGGTTTTCAGTTCCCCTTCCACCAAACATGTTCATCTTTCCAGCCATGGGGCGTTATAATGTAACGATCAATTCTACTATTCGTTGATAAAAGAGTAGCCAAAGAGTTGGCGGTGGGTAGTGATTACTACTCTCCTTTTCTCTAGTCTTACACTGCTAAATTAGGGACGGCTAGCGCAGATAGCCTTCGTGTAGCTTTGCGCAAAATTTCAAACAAAATCAACTAGTTTGGAGTCTTGAATATTTAGGTCGAATAAATCATGATGCAAACACAGCCAAGAAAGAAACGAATCATAATAAAAGATAAGAAATAGAAGCTGAAATGGAAACCTTACAAAGGAAGTAATTTCCATACGAAGCAAAGACCTAACAAAGGAGCTGCGCGTGTTATTCTGGTAATTTATTTAAAATTATTCATTTTACCCTGATGAATCTTCAAATACATTGTTTTCACAGATTCTGGAACATTAGGTTTAACAAAAAATTTAAAAGTTAACTTTAATGAAATCAAAATGATTTTGTTAGCGCAGAGCTACACAGTGGACTGTCTAACCTTGTCTTGCGCAGAAAATCGAACCGTGGATTTTAGCGTTGTATGTCCGTAACCTTACCACCGACGCACCGATAGACAACATTGTACGTAAACATCAAACTATCAAAACGTAAGTTTTTGTGTGAATAATATAACTATCAAAAATTGTAAACACCAGTAAAATAACGCAGTTTGTATTATACTGTTTATTTTGTCTGCTTGTTTGTTCTCTGTAATATTTACACTTAAAGTGCTAAGAGGGCGTTTATTTAATATGACTCCTCCCTCCTGTTGTCTGAAAACTAGTTCCAGATCGTGCCAGTTGGTACACTTGTGAAACGTAACGACACAATTGACACGCTGAAACACAAACTGTTTGCAAAAATGACTTAGGACTATTTGTCTTGAAAAGGTGTACCGCTATGAAGCAACAAATAATTTATTGTGTTTGTTAAATAAACGTCATATATTCGTTCCGTTATAAATTCTCAAGTTTCTCTTTCATCTCTTGACCAAATATCTATTTTATTTTATTTTTTTCACTTCTTCGACAATCGTCTGGCTTTCGATACGACATCTGGCGAATACTCGTGATGATTAGTTTCACTCTGCACACTAAGTTTAATATTTTCATTATTTGTCTTCTCTATTTGTAGGTGAACGAGAGTATTGTGACCTACAGAGTTTGATAGGCTTAGTAATCGTTTTCATTATTTGTCTTTTCTATTTGTAGGTGAACGAGAGTATTGTGACCTACAGAGTTTGATAGGCTTAGTAATCGTTTTATAATCAGCTTTGTCAATGCCAGTTTTCTTTCTCGTAGACTGATTTTGAATTGCTGTTAATTAGAACATTGCATGGGGAATTTAGCATTAAAAGAACAATCCAATATTTTCCTTCTCTAGACAATGCAAATGCAAATATAAATCAAGACGCTTTTGTTTTCGTTCAGATTAAATGAAAATAAACTACTGAAGGTGTTGAGGTATTTAGTTTTACACAGGCTCATTAAGTTGAAAAAAGGATTCTGGGGTCTCACAGTGTAGTTACAGTCTCTGTTGCCACGTCTGGACATGCCTTAAATAATGCCCTTGTATTTTGACCATAGCTTTTGCAGACGAGTCTCCGTCGCAAGGCTTTCACAGTAAAGCATACCACTGTTCCTTGTTTGCTTCCGAAAAACCATCATGCACTGTACAAAGACGAAGGTTTCCCACCACCCGTTTTAACAGTACTATCGCATACTATTCAACAGATCTACATCCAACGACTTGGCTGATATATTTTCAAATAATAAATACCTGATTCATTTTCCAGCGCCTTGAGATATACAACAGCTCAACAAATATGTCGTGGAAACAACTTGTTTACATATAACTTGTGTAATTTTTTTCAGTCCCAAATCTTTTTTAATTATGTGACACTCTCTTACTTGGAGCACGTGGAAAGTCTTTCCACTGACCTCTGTATTCTTGAATTCTCACCTCTTCTTACAAGACGCAGCACTTTGCTTTCCATGGCTGGGGAAGGACTTACTGCAAGTCTCTTCCTTGATGGACCTAGTACCCCAAGATGATCTATATTCATTTTTAACGGTGTCATTTCGTTTAAGAACATGGCCAGGTGGTTAAGGCACCCGACTCGTAATCTGAGGGTCGCGGGTTCAAACCTCATCACACCAAACATGGTTGCCCTTTCAGCCGTGGGAGCATTATAATGTTACGGTCAATCCCACGTCAATCGTTGGTAAAAGAGTAGTCCAAGACTTGGTGGTGGGTGGTGATGACTAGCTGCCTTCCCTCTAGTCTTACACTACTAAATTAGGGACGGCTAGCGCAGATAGCTATCGTGTAGCTTTGCGCGAAATTCAAAACAAACAAACGTTTAAAGAGTATCTTCGTTTTAAAAATTCAAAATGTCGGATAGGAACACATATTTATTATCTAAGTGTATGATTATTTTGTATTGTAAAAGACTGTTACACGCGATCAAATTATGGTACTATGGCACTGCTTTAAACATAGTACCATTTCAACGTGGATATATATTGAACGTGATTGTCACGTGAATAGCTGATTTGCATATTTAAAATCATTTTCATATAACTTATTCAACCCTCTCAAGGAAAGAAATATCAAATAATTCTAAAATAAAATTTCAGGTTGAATTGAAATACATTTAACGAAGTGTCATTCTTGTCTGTTCTATCTTATTATCTGTTGATATTGTTGCTTAGGATAAGCAAGAGGTCTTGGTGTAAGGAGAATCCAGAAACCTGTTATCCATGGAAGAATGAAACAATGGAAGTAGGTTTTAGCTTATGGTGTTACTTTGTTAAGAATAGACAGCGCGTGTGTTCATTGTATGAAACTTATCTTATTATTATGTGACGTAACAAAACTCTATTACACGAAAAGCTAAGCCTAACATGTCAATAATACATTTTAGGGCCAATAGCTACAAATCAGACGAATTCAACTGAATTCTAACGGCTAAACTTTGGACTTTTGTATGGACTTCACTGTTAGAGTTAACATCTACTTATTGATCATCGCCAGTAGGGCATGGCAATAGATGCAAAAACAGTACACGTGTATATCAACATTAGTACCATGGTCAGTAGTGGGTGTGGCAGCACGTGAAAACTGGACATCCGATAACTCAGTCAAGATTCATCATTTTTTTTGTAATGGTAATTCCAACTTAATCAAATAAACTTGATTCAAAAAGTAAATAACCCTTGTTTTGAAAAGAACGTAGTCTTCTTGTAAAATTAATTGGTTTTAAAGCAACGCTTCAATAAAATAAGCTTCTAGTTAATAATTTTGAAATACAACGTTTATTTAGAAAATAGAATGCTTATCATTTCATTTCTATTAATACTGTTTACAAATAGTCAATAATATTGATTATTTATTTTATTATTGTTGTTTATTCACTCGATTAGAACATTATCTTAATCTTATATTTTCTATTGTCTAATTTCTTGATAAACGTAAGTTAAGCATTATTACACATTTCGTTAACTATTGTTAGAGTTTGCTTCACAGCATTCTTGAGCATTGTTACACATTTTAATACCAAATACACTGCACAACAATTTTTTGAAAAGTTTTGCTTCCTGAAAAATTTTTGCTGGTTGTGACAGGTACCTGGTGGGTATGCACAAATATAGTTTTGGTTTTACTTCATCACGTGGGAACTTTGAGAAATAAACAGTTAACTGTTTACCGGCAATAACGTATTTAATTGCGTTTATGTTTCTAATACGCTATTAAGTTCAACATAATTAAAAGTGTTTTGCTCCTGATTTTCGTTTGTATTCAATGCCCGGTGCATCACGTTGCAGTGTTCAACAATAGTCAGCAAGCATTGACAGACTCCAGTTGCCCTGATATCGTTTTTCCATTGTATCAGTGTCCTGGTGAAACCTTTCACCATGTTCGTCACTGACAGCACCGAGATTTGCGGGGAAGAAGTCCAAGCGTGAGTGGAGGAAATGAATCTTGAGTGACATGTTGCACTTCTTTGATTTGTATACTTTGAGAAGTTTGTCTACCAGCTGAATGTAATGTGGAGCTCTGTAATTGTCAAGAAAATTGTCAACAACATCTTTAAAGGCTTTCCAGACAATCTTTTCTGGCCCAACTAACAGATCTTCGAACCGCTTGTCACTCATAACATGTCTGAACTGAGGGCCAACAAAAATGCCCTCTTTCATCTTGGCCTCAGTTATTCATGGGAACATCTGTCTTAAATAACAAAAACCTTCGCCTTCTTTGTTCATTGCTTTCACGAAATTCTTCATAAGTCCCAATTTTATGTAAAGAGGAGGCAAAAAAATCTTCGCCGGGTCGACAAGCGGTTCATGTGCCACATTTTCATGTCCTGGAACTAACTTTTTACGGAGTGGCCAGCTCTGTCTAGAATAATGTGACTCTTTGGCACGACTGTCCCATTCACAGATGAAACAACAGTACTTTGTATAGTCAAGCTGCAGTCCCAGTAACAGAGCAACGACTTTCAGATCTCCACAGATATTCCAGTTGTACTTGTTGTACTGGATGTGCTTCAGCAACATTTCCATGTTCTCGTAGGTTTCTTTCATGTGTGATGCATAACCAACAGGTACTGATGAGTGAACGTTGTAATTGTGTAACAGAACAGCTTTGAGGCTTAACATTGATGAATCAATAAAGAGATGCCACTCTTGCGGGTCATGGTCACAACCCAAAGCAGAGAACAATCCTTCGATGTCAACAAAGAAACAGAGACTGTCAACTTGTGCAAAGAATTTGGTTATATCATCTTGGCGGCTTCGAAAAACAAATTTTTGTACCTGGTAACAGCGAACACCATTCCTGCAGTTTCGAACCCAGCAATTCGGCTTTTGCTTTTGACAGACCCAAATCTCTGACCAGATCGTTTAATTCTGACTGTGTTAGGAGATGTGGATCACCTGAGCAACACGGTTCAAAATCTGGATCAATGTCACTGCCATTTCCCTGCATTGCAGTTTATTCATCTGGTTCATCTAAGTTCCATTCCTCTGATGGTTTCAGAATTGGAAGACTGTCATCATGTGGCATGGGTCTCATTGCTGAAGGCAGATTAGGGTATTCAATTGACTTCTTGTTTTTGGCAGAGAAACCAGACACATTAGTCAAACAGATGTAACAGTCCGTCACATGGTCTTTCTTGTTTCGCCATATCATCAGAACAGTAAACGGCATTGTCTTTCGAGTGCCTCTGAGCCAAGTTCTCAGACAGACAGCACATGTTGCACAACGAATGTGAGGCACCTATTCCTGGTCTAGATCACCAATTTTACAGCCGAAGTACAGATGATATGCTTTCTTCACAAGAGCAATTATTGAGCGTCTCTGATGAACAAGCGTATTCTCGCCACAAATATAGCAGAATGTATCGCGGCTGTTACGATATTGACGAGACATACTGACCGACACCAATTGTCCTGTAAAACGTCTATAACATCTAACTTACTTCTTACAGTGCTACTGAAGCAATGCTATATTCTGAAACAATACGCACACACTATAAGGTCTATATTAATCCAATGAGCAGCATCTGTGTATGCAAGTCACTTTTATAGCCTGCTGAGACAGTGTCAAGCTGGCTCCAGCCTGCCTAGGAATACCCAGGCATACTTTCACAGAACAGCTTCCAACCTGGCCTGATTTCATGCCTGGACATGCCCAGACTGCACACAACATTGTTCATAGGCCTCGTACACAAACGAAAATATAAAAAAAAATGACAAAACTGAAGATTTCGATGAAACGGTACGTGATGGGCAAATATAAATGTGATTTTCGTGATCAGCAGACAAAAATCTATAAGGAACACCCAACAGTGTTCAAGAAGCAAAAACTTTTTTGTGCAGTGTTATTAGTGTTTTCTGTATAACATTCATGAGCAGTGTTACCAATTTATTGTCAAACATTAGTGTTTGCTCTGCAGTATTTTTGAGTATTGTTACATATTTCATTACCAAATGTTAGAGTTTGCTCTACAAAGTTCTTGAGCATTGTCACCAATATATCTATATTCTATGAGCTTTTATACATCATAAAAGTCAAAACTTAATATAAAGTACAACAAACTGTTGTTATTTTCACCGTTTCTTAAATAATATTTTATTAAAGGGGAATCAAAAATTCTACCTCTTCCTAGTATTTCCAACTGTTATTTTATCAATGTTTTATTCATTAGAATTATGTGGACAGACTAGAAAATATATACAAGAAACTTGACAAGAAATCTCGGATTCGACTAGGACTTCAAAAAACAGACGTTATCCTGGAGTGTAAATACGAAGGTGACGAAAACGTGAATTGTATGAACAAGTATGGATTTTTTTTATAACA
This sequence comes from Tachypleus tridentatus, assembly GCF_004210375.1. NCBI lineage: Eukaryota > Metazoa > Arthropoda > Merostomata > Xiphosura > Limulidae > Tachypleus > Tachypleus tridentatus. The sequence continues at coordinate 10,291,057 of NC_134833.1, forward strand.
ACTTGTTAAGGACAATAATATACATTATTAAACTCTACCCCTCAACTAGGGTTTCTTTGATTTGATTGCTTTTAAAGATGCTGTTAATAGTGAATCTGAAACAATAGGTTTCCACTAGATAGTAGATAGCAACAGTGGGAATCTCGTTAATTCATTAATGTGTAATGCATATCTGATAGAGACAGCTACAGGATACTATATTGTTGAATTATTGTATTGTTTCATTAATGTGTAGTGCATATCTGATAGAGACAGCTACAGGATACTGTATTGTTGAATTATTGTATTCTTTCATTAATGTGTAGTGCATATCTGATAAAGACAGCTACAGGATACTGTATTGTTGAATTATTGTATTGTTTCATTAATGTGTAGTGCATATCTGATAGAGACAGCTACAGGATACTGTATTGTTGAATTATTGTATTGTTTCATTAATGTGTAGTGCATATTTGATAGAGACAGCTACAGGATACTGTATTGTTGGATTCTTGTATTGTTTCATTAATGTGTAGTTAATATCTGATAGAGACCGCTACAAGATACTGTATTGTTGAATTATTGTATTGTTTCATTAATGTGTAGTGCATATCTGATAGAGACAGCTACAGGATACTGTATTGTTGAATTATTGTATTGTTTCATTAATGTGTAGTGCATATCTGATAGAGACAGCTACAGGATACTGTGTTGTTTGATACTCGTACTGTTTCCTTAAAGCGAAACGTTGTAATATTCAAGTAAAAATCCTCTGGATATGATGAAACTGACATTAAGGGGCCGAGAAAATGTAAGTTTTGTCTGCAAATGACTATTACTGTGTATCTTGTAAAATAAAGGGTCTGTAACGTAGAACGTTTGCTTACAAGTGATGGTCATTGTGTATCTTGTAAAATAAAGGGTCTGTAACGTAGAACGTTTGCTTACAAGTGATGGTCACTGTGTATCTTGTAAAATAAAGGGTCTGTAACGTAGAACGTTTGCTTACAAGTGATGGTCATTGTGTATCTTGTAAAATAAAGGGTCTGCAACATGAAATGTTTACTAACCAGTGATGGCCATCACGTATATTTAAAGAGAAAAGGTATGTAAAACGAGAGAATGATATTCAAAAGATAGATATTTGCTAGAAGTTGTTTCATCTGTAATAAACTGCCATAGAGTATGTTTACTGAAATGATATATTTTAATATGTGTGAAACCTTATGTAGGACCACTAATACATTCTATCCCTTCCCTAATGTATTTTATCGCATTTTTACAATTATTTGACTTGGGCGCCATCTTTAAATTTAAATAGTGTTAATTTTCAATACATTACTGCTCGCTTGTTATTTCCAAAGTTCTATAGAAGACATCGTGTGTATTTGATGTGTATTTTTGTTTTTGAAAGACAACTGAGTGATCGTGTGTATTAGCCAACCAATTTTACGACTATAAATATTTAGTTATGAACACCAAACCAACACAAAGTTGATAAAATAAACGGTAGTTGCTCGGGGTGTTTATCTTCTACTTTCAAATCCTTGCTGTCACGTGAACCGTCAATGGAAACCTCTAGATGGCGCTGTCTTACAAATATTTACCTCTATCCATTTTCAGAAATGTCACATCCTTCTCGACACAAATCGAGTGAGTATTTATACAGTTAATCAAAAACAAATTGTCCCTAAACTCATAAAGCACAACGTTAATACTACGGACTTAGCACGCTAACATCATGATTCGATCCCCTCAAAGAACACAGCGGATAGTTCAGTGTGGCTTAGTTGTAAATTAAAAATCTAAACCAATAAGAATGTAATCATCTCCCTGGAGGCGGTCTTCTCAGACAGATATTGTCATGTGATTATATTGTTTCTATAATTCTTCATAATGTTTCTAGATTCGTCTACTTTTTCTAATTAACACGTTTTTGTTAAAAAAATTCAATGCTTATTTATCTTGTCCTGAGGACCTCTTCATCATTATATGCCTCTTGATTCCTTAAGGAACATAGGGCCGCAAACGCTGCGGTTTCTGTAACAGACTGGTTTTAAGTGAGTAGGTTTTTAACCTACTGCACAACCCCCAACCTGGAAAACAATTTCTCAGCCCACCGCGGGGAATCGAATCCCTGATTTTAGCGTTATCCGTTATGTAAATCCGAAGACATACCGCTGTACTAGCGAGGGGCGTAGCAGTTCTTGTAGTCAATTAATTTGCATACATAGAAAAATACATAAAAGGAAACTTAGATTTAATAAAACTAATGTCATATGAAAATTTATCTTTCTACTTTGTAAAGTGATACATAGTCAAATCCTTTTTCTTTTGTTTTCATTTTTGACCGCACCAGTATCACTCAGCTTTTTGATTATCATTATGGCAACTGTTACACTACTAACGCCCTCTGGGGAGAGTCTCCTGGAGATGGATTTCTTGCTACGCACTGGAATCCAAAAAATTCAGATCCGAGTGGTAAGTATAATATTTGTCAGAAATAAAGCAACACACCTATTTCTGAAAACAATATTTCTGTGCAGTAATGTATTTTAACGTTCTTTGTCTGTTCTGGTTTTCCAAGAAATTCCATATTAAACATCCAGTAACATCAACAAAGAACCTTTTTCTTTCGAAAAACACAAGCTGTTCTTAAACCATATGGTGCTACCAGTGAATTGACACTAGTGGAATAGTATGTAACACTAATATTGTTCTATTAATATGTGGTCTTTAGCTGATAGAGACAGCTATAGGATACTGTATTGTTAGATTCTTGTATTGTTTCATTAATGTGTAGTTACTACCTGATAGAGACAGCTATAGGATACTGTATTGTTAGATTCTTGTATTGTTTCATTAATGTGTAGTTACTACCTGATAGAGACAGCTATAGGATACTGTATTGTTGGATTCTTGTATTGTTTCATTAATGTGTAGTTACTATCTGATAGAGAGAGCTACAGGATACTGTATTGTTTGATACTCGTAATGTTTCCTTAAAGCGAAACGTTTTAATATTTATATACAAATCCTCTGGATATGATGAAACTGACATTATCTGTGTTTTTTATTTTATTCTTAACGTAAATAAATGAAAATAATACCTGAAATCTGCTTTCTTTCACACGACTTGAAGGTTAACCCATTCTTCTCCACTTTAATGATTGTATCTTGTAATGAGATTACAATCTGTCGCGTGTGATGGACAGTTGGAAATGAATAAGTGATGTGTGGCTATTAAAGACAGTCAGGAACTCTGGATATTGAGACACATGCTTCCCGAGATCCTTTCTTGGAGTTGTTGTGTCAGTTTAATGAACTTCATTCAATGAGTGAGGGAAACAAAATAGATGTGCTATGAAATTTATTTGTTAACACTTATCTATTTACGGACCAGACCCTCAATTCGTGTTGAGGAAATCGTATACGTGTCTAAATTTATGAACTGCCGAAATGAGAACTGGAACTGAGAGTTTTGCTCCGACATTTGTATGCTAGTAATGCAGGGCACTTTTTTAAAATAACTCAGGCCCGCCATGGCCAGATGGTTATGGTACTCGACTCGTAATCTGAAGGTCGCGAGTTAGAATCCTAGTCACACTAAACATCTTCTGCTTCTGGGTAGTTAGGGGGCGCTCGACTCGTAATCTGAGAATCGTAGATTCGAATCCCCTTTACATCCATCAAACATGCTCACCCTTTCAGCCGTGGGGGCGTTATAATGTGAGGGTCAATCCCACTATTTGTTAGTAAAAGAGTAGCCCAAGAGTTAGCGGTGGGTGGTGATAACTAGTTGCCTTTCCTCTAGTCTTATGGGACGGTTAAAGCAGATAGCCCTCGAGTTGCTTTGTGCGAAATTCAAAATAACTCAGCCAGCGTTTGTTCTCACCAACTGGAACCAACTTACAAAAAACCTAATTCAAAGATTTATAATTTTATAAAGTGAATCCCAAAATATAAGAATTCATTAATTAAAAATGAACATTGATTTATAACAGTTTGTCAGAACTTTCTCGACATATTTTTTAACAAAATAAATTAGTATAATGAACTAAAACATGACGACTCATGTTTCTTCAAATTATATTCCTGTATTAGAGCATGTCACGTGACGCTGCTACTTTTATTCGAGAAAATACCTGAGTAAAAAGAAAGCACATGAAACGTATTAGAACTTTCCCAAGTATTAAGCACTGGTGCAAGAACAAAACGCGCCCTTGTTGATATGCGTAGCTAGAGAGAAATGATATAAACACGAACTATTGTTCGCAGTTGTATCAAATTAGCAGTTCGTTAAATGAAAAAATAAACTTTAATCTAATGTCGGATAGAAAATTATTTTTTTTTATAAGCCAACAACCAGTGTTGATAATAATAATAGTTAGACAGACATGTATTATTTCAGTTAAGTCTGAACTATTATACCTTTTACCTAACATTCAAAACAAGGTCGATTTTAACAAGTTTACCTTTGGAAAATAATTGTTTTAGCACATTTTTCTTTATAAAGTAACTTGAAGGCTTAACAAACGTTCACGATATTCACGAAGGCTCGCAGAATAAGAATGAATGCAGACAAAAGAAAACAAACACAGAGACAGCTTTTAGCTTGCAGTTTTCACTGTTAGGACCATAAACGAAAAACGTTACGACAGTATATAGCTATTAACGTTTCAACTTGAGATAACTCGACTATGTAACTTAGTTACTATGGTAGGGTTCGACAAATGGCTCGTAAATCTAGAGTTGGAGATAAAATGTCCAAAACGTCACGGAAATGAGTTAGAATGTTTTAATAGCATCCACCTATATTACAGATAATTCATGCTCTCCACTATGGACGGTGTTTAATGGTTCCAATGGTCACGCAAAGTGTTTATGGGTAATTTTAACCTTCACGTAAATCTACCAACTAAAGTAGACTGAAATATGAAGCAAACTAAAAAAATTCTATGGCACTTCAAGAAATATTCTACACAAGAGATTCCCACCAGACAAACTGATATGATTTACAGCAATGATGAATTAACTTTGTTTACTTTATGTCCAACAGATTAATATTCGTACCAAACTATTCGTTGTTAAACGA